>NC_091985.1:155786754-155903242 GCF_044704955.1 Pristiophorus japonicus
CCAATCTCTCCTCATACGACAGTCTTGCCATCCCAGGAATCAGTCTGGTGAACCTTCGCTGCATTTCCTCTATGGCAAGTATATCCTTTCTTCGGTAAGGAGACTAAAACTGCACACAATACTCCAGGTGCGGTCTCACCAAGGCCCTGTATAACTTGCCCTTACTCCTGTACTCAAATCCTCTTGCAATGAAGGCCAACATACCATTTGCCTTCCTAACTGCTTGCTGCATCTGCATGTTTGCTTTCAGTGACTGGTGTACAAGGACACCCAGGTCCCTCTGTACATCGACACTTCCCAATCCATCACCATTTAAATAATACTTTGTCCTTATGTTTTTCCTACCAAAGTGGATAACTTCACATTTATCTACGTTATACTGCATCTGCCATGTGTTTGCTCACTCACTCAACCTATCTAAATCGCCTTGCAGCGTCTTTGCATCCTCCTCACAACTCACAATCCCACCTAGGTTTGTGTCATCAGCAAACTTAGAAATATTACATTTGGTTCCCTCATCCAAATCATTTAAATATATATTGTGAATAGCTGGGGCCCAAGCACTGATCCCTGTGGTACCCCACTAGTCACTGCCCGCCATCCCGAAAAAGACCTGTTTATTCCTACTCCCTGTGTCCTGTCAGTTAACACATTTTCTGTTATGTCTGTAATACACTTATGACTCCACAAGGCAATGTGTTGTACTCAAACTGTAGTGACCTTGGTCCTTTATTCGTAACTCCAGAGTGAGGCACAAGCATGGTGGGCAGCCTTTTATACTGGGCCCTGCACACCTATGCAGGTGACCCTCAGGTCTCCCATGGCAGTGCCCTCTTGTGGACAGCCTCTGCCACAGGGGCAGGAAACCCGGGTCTCCACCAGTTGCACCCTCTAGTGGTGCCAGCATAATATATACACAGTGTAAACCTTATTGATAGTACTTCAGGTATCAAGTCTCCATCTTATGCAACTATACACTGACTACACAGAGAGTATATCTATAGTCTGCATATATATCATTTTCAATCCATGCCAATAGATTACCCCCAATCCTATGTGCTTTAATTTTGCACACTAACCTCTTATGTGGGACTTTATCAAAGGCCTTCTGAAAATCCAAATACACTACATCCACTGGTTCTCCCTTATCTATTCTACCAGTTACATCCTCAACAAACTTCAGTAGGTTTGTAAAACCTGATTTTCCTTTCATAAATCCATCCATAAATAGATGTATTGGAGCACAGATTGCAGGAGTGCTGTGACACCCTGGAAGCCCCTTTTCACCCGGTATCTGGAACCATGGCAGCAGGCTGAGCTTCCATGATATCAGTCTGAGGTTCCACTGCTATGGAAGCTGTGACATCGGCCATCATGCTTGGCTCCCTGGGGCATTGATGCAGTTGGCCACCCATTCCATATTGGAAAGGATGGGCACCACGCGCTGTGCCGAATTAGTGCCAGACTACGCCATGCTCTTCAACATTGCGCGCAGGCTAACTGGCAGGCTTTCCATTGCACCAAGCATTTCATGGTGCAAACCCATCAGCGTTCTTCTGTAGGCCGCCCCATCGAAGTCTTCATCTGAGTCCTGTGCAGCAAAACCTGTGTACGACCTCACCTTCCGTGGGTCTGTCACCCGCGCTACCCTTTCCCTCTGACCTGGCTGCAGGCCAGTGGTGCCCGGTGTCTCACTACGTACAGATCCTGCCTCGATCCTATCCACTAAATTGCGCACAGTGTCAGTATCTGAGCTGGTGGCTGCGACTGTAATATCGAGTGGTGCTGTGACTTCATCGTCACTGTCTTCTTGCTCTTCCACCACTCCCTGGGCAGGTTGCAGTTCTTGGGTATCTGGAAGAAGAAAGGGATCAGGGTAGAGTTGTGGTGAGGGGAGAGGAGAATGTAAGAAGAGTGCAGCTTGTAAGTCAGAAGAGATTGTGGGATGAGAGAAGGGGGATTGGGTACGAGGAAACCGTCATCTTCAATGGGTCCAGCTCCGCCTCTGACCATAGCATCAGCAATGGCCCTTCCGATAATGGCCAGCACCGTCTCCCCCATTGGGGTTAGAACGTGCAGGCACGCCTCTCCCTCTCTGGTTAATTCCTGCTGCCTCCTGTTATTCGTCATCTTCTCCTACAAGAGTGAGAAAAGTGCGTCATGTAATATGTTTGGGTGATGTGGCTGTCATGGTTGAATAGCTGGCAGTGTGTGCAAGCTGTGAGATGTGGGTGTGAGGCTTGCAACAGTGCTAAGTGTGAGAGGGTGAGGTGAAGCATATGATTGTTAGTATGAGTCCTGATTGACAGAGATTGTTGGTATGTGAGTGATGGGGGTGTGGTGAATTGAGCAGTGTGTGAGGCTAGTGGTGCAGATGGTGGGATAGGGCATTTGATGATGCATTCAGTGTGAGGTCATTAAACCTCTTCCATCACTGCAGCCAGGTCCTCGGGTTACAGTCCTGGCATTAACCTCCATGACTATCTGATCCCACTGCCTTCTCACCGTGTGTCTGGAGGGCCTCTTGCTGCCTTGAGGATACAGGACATCTCTTCTCCTTTCCACCTCCTCCACCGAGACCTCTAGTGCAGCATCCGAGAATCTGGGTTTCCGCTCTCTGCGATGGTCAGCCATTCTTCTCTCTTTTTCAGGTCAGATTCAGTTGCAAAATGACATCCAGCACCTGCTGCAGCCACAATGCACCTGCACTTTAAGAGGTGCAGGCCAGCATTAAGTAATGAAGGCTAACTTTAAGAAGTGCAAGTTACTAACAATATTGCGCCCCCTGTTGACGCGTGCAGCCAATGAACAGCACGATGTTGGCATGCTTCTGACATTCCACTCAACGGGCGTGGGTTAATCGCACATCATGATCCCCGCTTCTGCTTTTGGGTATCATACAATTCATAGCCCGCTATCTTTCCAACTGAGATTTTAAACTTAGATCCAGTCTACCTGCTCAGGCGGAGTTAAAAGATCCCAAGATAATTTTTGGGAAAGAACACAGAGTTCTTCTGGTGTCCTGATCGAAATTCATCTCTCAACAAAAATCAACGAAAACACATTAACTGACTGTTCAGCTTGTTGTTTATGGAACCTTGCTGTGCATACACTGGTTGTTGCATTTGCTTACGTAACAATAGTGAGTCCCACAACAGTCTCTGCTTCTCACATGGATGCTCCCGCTCCAGCTATAGTAACCTTGGGTGATAAAATCGGCTTTCCACCCCATCTCTCCCATCGACACTGACTCATGCTGGGATACAGTTCCATGGCTTCTGCCCCAATGGCTATTGTTCCTGTACTCCTAGGCAGCAGGGGAAATCACAGCCCCGAGCCCAAAGCTGTTCTCAACCAACTTCGCCAACTAAGGGAAGGAGTCATTGGGGAGTGATCCCTTCCCGGTCCTAGAAATACTGAATCCAATTGTAGCAGCCAAAGTGTCCCTACAGCTCATCTGAGCTCACAGACTGGGGATTGAACATGGAGCTTTTCTGGTATCTTTGGATAAGTATTATACTATATTGGGCAGTGAACGTAAAAGAAAAAAACTTGCATTTATATAGCGCCGTTCACAACCTCCGGACGTCCCAAAACACTTTACAGCCAATTAAGTACTTTTGAAGTGCAGTCACTGTTGTAATGTGGAAAACACAGCAGCCAATTTGCACACAGCAAGGTCCCACAACCAGCAACGAGATAATGAGCAGATTGGGCTCAATTTTCCCCAGTGACTTGCGCCGTTTTTTTGGAGCAGGCTGCTTTTTTAGGCCTAAGTTGAAAAACCACAGATTCCCCAATCAATTTGCACCAGTGTAACTCAGTTACGATTTCTTTAGGTCAGTTTTTTTTTCAGCCAAAGTGGGCGTATCCAGCCACCTTCGCCAATTCTGGCCATTTAGGGAAGTTTGGCCAGCTGAGAGTTACTCCAGTTCTGCTTCGGCCAGTGTATGTGGCCTCTCCAGAAAAACCTTCCGGAGAGTTAAGGAAATCGATGCAGCAGAATCACGGACACACTAAAAGAATTGAAAAATACATAGCAGCAACTTACCTCCAACCCCACCCGAAGGCTGTCTGGTCCCATTCTTGGTCCCCAGTTCACTCACTCACACAGAGAGAGAGAGAAAAAAAAATCCAGGGAGCAAGAATGGGACCGGACCGGCAAGCCCTTCGGTCGGGGTTGGAGGTAAGTTGGTGCGATGCGCTTTTCAATTCTTTTAATGTGATGGGAGAAGGTTGTATGCTTCACTTTGTAGCCTCAGCTCGCATTGTGTCGCTGGTTACATAAGCACATAAGAATTAGGAACAGGAGTAGGCCATCTAGCCCCTCGAGCCTGCTCCGCCATTCAACAAGATCATGGCTGATGTGGCCGTGGACTCAGCACCACTTACCCGCCCGCTCCCCATAACCCTTAATTCCCTTATTGGTTAAAAATCTATCTATCTGTGATTTGAATACATTCAATGAGCTAGCCTCAACTGCTTCCTTGGGCAGAGAATTCCAGAGATTCACAACCCTCTGGGAGAAGAAATTCCTTCTCAACTCGGTTTTAAATTGCCTCCCCCGTATTTTGAGGCTGTGCCCCCTAGTTCTAGTCTCCCCGAACAGTGGAAACAACCTCTCTGCCTCTATCTTGTCTATCCCTTTCATTATTTTAAATGTTTCTATAAGATCACCCCTCATCCTTCTGAACTCCATTGAGTAAAGACCCAGTCTACTCAATCTATCATCATAAGGTAGCCCCCTCATCTCCGGAATCAGCCTAGTGAATCGTCTCTGTACCCCCTCCAAGGCTAGTATATCCTTCCTTAAGTAAGGTGACCAAAACTGCACGCAGTACTCCAGGTGCGGCCTCACCAATACCCTGTACAGTTGCAGCAGGACCTCCCTGCTTTTGTACTCCATCCCTCTCGCAATGAAGGCCAACATTCCATTTGTCTTCCTGATTACCTGCTGCACCTGCAAACTAACTTTTTGGGATTCATGCACAAGGACCCCCAGGTCCCTCTGCACCGCAGCATGTTGTAATTTCTCCCCATTCAGATAATATTCCCTTTTACTGTTTTTTTTCCAAGGTGGATGACCTCACATTTTCCAACATTGTATTCCATCTGCCAAAGCTTAGCCCATTCGCTTAACCTATCTAAATCTCTTTGCAACCTCTCTGTGTCCTCTACACAACCCACTTTCCCACTAATCTTTGTGTCATCTGCAAATTTTGTTACACTACACTCTGTCCCCTCTTCCAGGTCATCTATGTATATTGTAAACAGTTGTGGTCCCAGCACCGATCCCTGTGGCACACCACTAACCACCGATTTCCAACCCGAAAAGGACCCATTTATCCCGACTCTCTGCTTTCTGTTAGCCAACCAATTCTCGATCCATGCTAATACATTTCCTCTGACTCCACATACCTTTATCTTCTGCAGTAACCTTTTGTGTGGCACCTTATCGAATGACTTTTAGAAATCTAAATACACCACATCCACCGTTACACCTCTATCCACCATGCTCGTTATATCCTCAAAGAATTCCATTAAATTAGTTAAACATGATTTCCCCTTCATGAATCCATGTTGCGTCTGCTTGATTGCACTATTCCTATCTAGATGCCCCACTATTTCTTCCTTAATGATAGCTTCAAGCATTTTCCCCACTACAGATGTTAAACTAACCGGCCTATAGTTACCTGCCTTTTGTCTGCCCCCTTTTTTAAACAGAGGCGTTACATTAGCTGTTTTCCAATCTGCTGGTACCTCCCCAGAGTCCAGAGAATTTTGGTAGATTATAACGAATGCATCTGCTATAACTTCCATCTCTTTTAATACCCTAGGATGCATTTCATCAGGACCAGGGGACTTGTCTACCTTGAGTCCCATTAGCCTGTCCAGCACTACCCCCCTAGTGATAGTGATTATCTCAAGGTCCTCCCTTCCCACATTCCCGTGACCAGTAATTTTTGGCATGGTTTTTGTGTCTTCCACTGTGAAGACCGAAGCAAAATAATTGTTTACGGTCTCAGCCATTTCCACATTTCCCATTATTAAATCCCCCTTCTCATCTTCTAAGGGACCAACATTTACTTTAGTCACTCTTTTCCGTTTTATATATCGGTAAAAGCTTTTACTATCTGTTTTTATGTTTTGCGCAAGTTTACTTTCGTAATCTATCTTTCCTTTCTTTATTGCTTTTTTAGTCATTCTTTGCTATCGTTTAAAATTTTCCCAATCTTCTAGTTTCCCATTAACCTTGGCCACCTTATACGCATTGGTTTTTAATTTGATGCTCTCCTTTATTTCCTTGGTTATTCACGGCTGGTTATCCCTTCTCTTACCGCCCTTCTTTTTCACTGGAATATATTTTTGTTGAGCACTATGAAAGAGCTCCTTAAAAGTCCTCCACTGTTCCTCAATTGTGCCACCGTTTAGTCTGTGTTCCCAGTCTACTTTAGCCAACTCTGCCCTCATCCCACTGTAGTCCCCTTTGTTTAAGCATAGTATGCTCGTTTGAGACACTACTTCCTCACCCTCAATCTGTATTACAAATTTAACCATACTGTGATCACTCATTCCGAGAGGATCTTTTACTAGGAGATCGTTTATTATTCCTGTCTCATTACACAGGACCAGATCTAAGATAGCTTTCTCCCTTGTAGGTTCTGTAACATACTGTTCTAAGAAACAATCCCGTATGCATTCTATGAATTCCTCCTCAAGGCTACCCCGTGCGATTTGATTTGACCAATCGATATGTAGGTTAAAATCCTCCATGATTACTGCCGTTCCTTTTTCACATGCCTCCATTATTCCCTTGATTATTGTCCGCCCCACCGTGAAGTTATTATTTGGGGGACTATAAACTACGCCCACCAGTGACTTTTTCCCCTTACTATCTCTAATCTCCACCCACAATGATTCAACATTTTGTTCATTAGAGCCAATATCATCTCTCACAACTGCCCTGATATTATCCTTTATTAAAAGAGCTACCCCACCTCCTTTCCCTTCTTGTCTATCTTTCCGAATTGTCAGATACCCCTGTATGTTTAATTCCAAGTCTTGGCTACCCTGCAACCACGTTTCTGTAATGGCCACCAAATCAGACCCATTTGTAATGATTTGTGCCGTCAACTCATTTACTTTATTTCGAATGCTGCGTGCGTTTATATCGAGTGTTTTAATATTAGTTTTTAAACCATGATTTTTAGTTTTGACCCCTCCTGCAGCCTCTTTATATTCATACATATTGTCCCTTCCTATCACCTTGTGGTTTACACTTACCCCAGTGCTACTCTGCTCTGTTGCCTCCTGCCTTTTGCATTCTTTCTTGGGGTCCTGTTCATCTGAGCTCTCACCCACTCTAACTAGCTCAGAGCCCTCTCCTGGGTTCCGAATACTCCTTGCATTGAGGCACCGAGCTTTCATGCTTGCCTTTTTATTACACTTTGACCCTTTAGAATTTTGCTGTACAGTGGCCCTTTTTGTTTTTTGCCTTGGGTTTCTTTGCCCTCCACTTTTACTCATCTCCTTTCTGTCTTTTGCTTCTGTCTCCATTTTGTTTCCCTCTGTCTCCCTGCATTGGTTCCCATCCCCCTGCCATATTAGTTTAACTCCTCCCCAACAGCAATAGCAAACACTCCCCCTCGGACATTGGTTCCGGTTCTGCCTAGGTGCAGACCGTCTGGTTTGTACTGGTCCACCTCCCCCAGAACCGGTTCCAATGCCCCAGGAATTTGAATCCCTCCCTGCTGAACCACTACTCAAGCCACGTATTCAACTGAGCTATCCTGCGATTCCTACTCTGACTAGCTCGTGGCACTGGTAGCAATCCCGAAATTACTACTTTTGAGGTCCTACTTTTTAATTTAGCTCCTAGCTCCTTAAATTCGTCTTGTAGGATCTCATCCCTTGTTTTACCTATATCATTGGTAACAATGTGCACCACAACAACTGGCTGTTCTCCCTCCCTTTTCAGAATGTCCTGCACCCGCTCTGAGACATCCTTGACCCTTGCACCAGGGAGGCAACATACCATCCTGGAGTCTCGGTTGCGGCCGCAGAAAGGCCTATCTATTCCCCTTACAATTGAATCCCCTATCATTATCGCTCTCCCACTCTTTTTCCTGCCCTCCTGTGTAGCAGAGCCAGCCACGGTGCCATGAACTTGGCAGCTGCTGCCCTCCCCTGATGAGTCATCCCCCTCAACAGTACCCAAAGCGATGTATCTGTTTTGCAGGGGGATGACCACAGGGGATCCCTGCACTACCTTCCTTGCACTACTCTTCCTGCTGGTCTTCCATTTCCTATCTGGCTGTGGACCCTTCACCTGCAGTAAGACCAACTCGCTACACGTGCTACTCACATCATTCTCAGCATCGTGGATGCTCCAGAGTGAATCCACCCGCAGCTCCAATTCCGCAACGCGGTCCGTCAGGAGCTGGAGGCGGATACACTTCCCGCAGACGTAGTCGTCAGGGACACCGGAAGTGTCCCCGAGTTCCCACATAATACATGAGGAGCGTATCACGTGACCGAGCTCTCCTGCCATGACTTAACCCTTAGATACACTTAATTTGGTGACAACCCTGTTAACAGGTTACTTACCGATATAAAAAAGAAAAAGAAAAGCTACTCACCAATCACCAGCCAATCACTTACCCCTTTGGCTGTGACGTCACCTTTTGATTTCTTTCTATTTCTTTTTTGCTTTTTCTCCCGGCTGGAGCTGCACCGGCTGGCCTTTTGTAGGCCTCACCAATGCCACGAACCTCCGCCTCTGACTGCTGCCGCCTCTCGCTGCCGCTGGGCCTTTTGTAGGCCTCACCAACGCCACGAACTCCCGCCTCCGACTATCATGGCAGCCCGATCTTTTAAGCGCAGATCAAGGCTCCACCCCCAAAACTAAAGGTCGGGTTACACCAGGCCAAAATGAAGAAATGCAACGGGAAATTTAGAATATTTTTTTTTGGTTTACTTGGACCCCAAAAAATCTGGCGTAACTCTTCAAGGACACCAAAAAAATGCTTTGGGGAAAATTGAGCCCAATATGTCTTTTAGCTATTGATTGGTTGATAAATATTGGCCAAGACACCTAGGAGAACTCGCCTGCTATTATTCGATATAGTGCCTTTTACATTCACATAAGAAAGGGCCTCAGTTTAACTTCTCATCTGAAGGACAGCACCTCTGACAGTGCAGCACTCCCTCAGCACTGCACTGGAGTGTCAGCCTAGATTTATGTGCTCAAGTCCCTGGAGTGGGGCTTGAACCCACAACATAGAAACATAGAAACATAGAAAATAGGTGCAGGAGTAGGCCCTTTGGCCCTTCGAGCCGACACCACCATTCAATATGATCATGGCTGATCATGCAACTTCAGTACCCCATTCCTGCTTTCTCTCCATACCCCTTGATCCCTTTAGCCATAAGGGCAACATCTAACTCCCTTTTGAATATATCTAATGAACTGGTCTCAACAACTTTCTGTGGTAGAGAATTCCACAGGTTCACAATTCTCTGAGTGAAGAAGCTTCTCCTCATCTCGTTCCTAAATGGCTTATCCCTTATCCTTAGACTGTGACCCCTGGTTCTGAACTTCCCCAATATGTTGAACATTCTTCCTGCGTCTAATCTGTCCAATCCCGTCAGAATTTTATATGTTTCTATGAGATCCCCTCTCATTCTTCTAAATTCCAGTGACTATAAGCCTAGTCGATTCAGTCTCTCCTCATATGTCAGTCCTGCTATCCCGGGAATCAGTCTGCACTCCCTCAATAGCAAGAATGTCTTCCTCAGATTAGGAGACCAAAACTGTAAACAATATTCAAAGTGTGGCCTCACCTTCTGACTCAGAAGCAAGATTGCTACCCACTGAGTCACTGGCTGATACTTACAAAGTGAGTCACCAGTGGATTTAAATAAACAATATTTAACATCAAGTGATTAGGTATGTAATTGAAATCAGATACTGGAGTTTTTATGTACTTGATCCTGACTGTCATGTCCGGTTATGCTGAGCTTAGTTTATGGACCAGGAACCAGCATCATGATGTAGACAAATCTCCTTGTTAAGTAATTCCACAGGATTACTTGCTTTAGGGCAGCTCAATAATCTGGTTTAATTTATAAAGGCGTCAAAAGACACACACAATGCTGGGTTTTGTAGCTCGGGGCATACAATACAAAAGCAAGGAGGTCATGTTGAACAGGACCTCAGTTAGCTTACAGTTATTGTGAGTGGTTTTATGTATCCCAGTATATAAAAGGTCTAAGAGCAGTGGAAGAGGGCACACTAGGTTCACTGGGATATTAGCAGGGACAAGGGGCAGGGGAGTGGTGGGGGTTACAGTTACCATGAGCAGCTTGAGAAGTTCGTTTTTTTCCAGAGTTGTAAAAGTTCAGGAGTGACCTGAAAGAGGTCTTCAAGAATGCGAAAGGCAAATAGATTTTTTCCACAAGTCAGTGAGGTGGTAATTTGAGGACACAAATTTAAGACTGTCATAGAGAATTAAAGTAAGACTTGCATTTATATTTCACGACCTCAGGATGTCTCAAAGCGCTTTACAGCCAATTAAGTACTTTTTTGAGTGTAGTCACTGTTGTAATGTGGGAAACACGGCAGCCAATTTGCGCACAGCAAGCTCCCACAAACAGCAATGTGATAATGACCAGATAATCTGTTCTAGTGATGTTGGTTGAGGGATAAATATTTACCAGGAAGAACTTTCCTGCTCTTCTTCAAATAGTGCTATGGGATCTTTCATGTCCACCTAAGAGAGCAGACAGTGCCTCAGATTATCATCTCATCTGAAAGATGGCACCTCTGACAGTGCAGCACTCCCTCAGCACTGCACTGGAGTGTCAGGCTGGATTTTTGTGCTCAAGCCTCTGGAGTGGGGCTTGATCCCATAACCTTCTGACTCAGAGGTGAGAGTGCTACCCACTGAGTCACAGCTGACGCTAGAGAAAGGACTCACAAGCCCTGAAGTGAAGAGAGTTCAGAGTTAGAATCCAAAACAGATGGAGAGAGATCACGAGGGGACAGGTTGATCAAATCCCCACTGAAGTTGAAGGAATTATAAAATCTGAATAAAGTAAATGGGTAATTACCGGTTGAACATGAAGGGATAATTGAAAAACATTTGTAATTTTAACAAAAAACGCTTGAATAGTTTAAGATCGAATGTTAACTGGATTCACGCTTGTGTTGAAATGGCAGAATGACATTGCTACAGTTAACAGATGGGCAGACCTGGGAACATCGAGTAATGTTAAATAATTGCTGGAGTTGAAGTAATTCACAGCATATAATTAAGTTAAGTGCCCAAACTGGCTTGCTAAACTTCTGAGTCATAAGCCTCGAGTTTCTGTTCTCCAGCTCTCTGAGTGAAGGACAGCCCCCATGTGTAAGCTCAGGAGCTTGTAAAGGGCACTTAGGGGCAAAATTCAACAGCACCCTGATTGGGACAGTAACTTTTAACTTTTTGGAAGGATAGCATCCGACGAGATGGGCTGCAAAATTGTGGAAAATTGGGCATTTTTGCCTCAGAAATGAAGGGGGCCGGTATCGGAGGCGTTAATGGCCTCAGTGGGGTGCTGTTGCAGTGCTATTGCCAGAGCTGCACCCAATTTCAGGTGACGTTCATTCAGCAATCAGCAGCCGACTGCTCATTCCAGTTCTTAAAGGGGATGTCGGTTCAGACAGCACCTGGCCATTTTTGTCATTGTTGGAGTTGACTGTGAGCTGGAAGGAAGGTCTGAGATCACTGCTCGAAATCCTTTTAGAAGGGCCACTTGGTTCAATGCAAAAGCAAAATACTGCGGATGCTGGAATCTGGAATAAAAACAGAAAATGCTGGAAATCTCAGCGGGTCAGGCAGCATCTGTGAAAGAGAGAAAGCAGAGTTAATGTTTCGGGTCGATGGCCCTCATCAGAACTGGAGAGTGTTCGGAAAGAATGGATTCTTAACAAGCACTGCAAGGGGGCGGGGGAGAGAACAAAGGGATGGTCTGTGATAGGTTGGAAGACAGGAGAGATTAGAGAGACAAAAGGGATGATGGCCCAAATTCAAATGGTAATGCCAGGAGTTAGAAAAACATTAGTCAAGATAGGGTGTGAATGGTGGGTTAATGACCAACTGCCATTAGCGACAAGGAGAAAAAAAGAATGTGTTAGAATTTTCCTAGAGCCCCTTAATGCCCGATTGCCTGCCCAGAAAAAACGCTAACGTTTTGCAACTAAAGCTGGTGAGAATTTCCATTATTAAGTTAACAATAATCACCCGGCGAGAAAATGTGCCCCAATATTCTTGGCAGTTTCGCGGCGGTTAAAGGCGAAACTAAGTGAAATGGGCGGTTCTAAAAGATGTTTCTAAAAATTTAGTCCGAGGCTGCGGTTGGGCCTAGGGAGGGGGGAAAACTTAAAAAATAATTTTCACTAAAAAAAATAAAAAGCTAAAAAACATTCCCAAGACAGTTTTAAAACTAATTGTCATTTTACAATTAAAAACAATAAATAAAGAACCTTTAACTTACCTTTCTTTGCAGAGTACTCACCTACCGCCCTGTTTAAGCAGCTTTTATAGGGCAGTTCCCCCGGCGATCTGGATGGGCTACCGTCGAGGCCAAACTTACGCCCCGGCGATTCTCTTGGCGGTGCACGCCGGCGGTTTGCTCCAGGCAGGCGTTTTGAGATTTGGGCAATACCAATGGAAAAGTAAAGGGGCAACATTCGCCGGGCGGTTTCACTCCCAAAAACAGCTGTCCCGCTGAGAAAACCGCCAAAAATAAAGGTGAAAGTCTAGCCCAAAGAAAGAAACAGGCTCGGGGGAGGGGGGGAAGGGCGCCAAAGATGGGGCAGCAGTTACACTCTGAAATTGTTGAACTCGATGTTGAGTCCAGAAGGCTGAAAAGTGTCGAAACAAAAGATGAGGTGCCGTTCCTCGAGCTTGCATTGAGCTTCATTGGAACAATGTCGGAGGCCGAGGACGGAGAGGTCAGAGTGGAAGTGGAGCGGGGAATTAAAGTGACAGGCGACCGGAAGCTCAGGGTCACACTTGCGGAATGAACGGAGGTGCTCTGCAAAGTGATCACCCAACCTGCGATTGGTCTCCCCAGTGTAGAGGAGACCACATCGTGAGCAGTAAATACAGTGTACTAAATTGAAAGAAGTACAAGTAAATCGCTGTTTCACCTGGTTCAATGACCTTGGTCAGGGCAGTGGAGAGAAGGATGTTCCCTCCATCTGGGAGAAGGCCAAAGCCACAGGTTATTAGGGCCATGTGGGCAGAGGTGGCCACGGAGGTGTCGGCCAGCACCATGGTCGACAGAAGCCCAACACAGTGCCAGAAGAAATTCAATGACCTCAGTCGGGTGGTCAAGGTGAGTTCATGTTTGCACAACTCTTATATACCAGCCTCTGAGTCTGTGCACACTCTGAAAACCAGAACTTAACCCAGCAGACAACCACCAACCATCTGTACCTACTCACAGTCACATCCTCATTTCACACCTTGCCTACATTCACAGCTATTTAACCATGGCAGGCATATCTTCCACTTCCATAACTGGACTCTTACTCACACAGGTTCCTCTCTTTTGCAGGCCAAGATGGCACAAAACAGGATGGAGCAGCAGCAGTGGACTGGAGGGGGGGGAAGCTGTACTGTGCCAGCTTTCTGACCTGGGGGAGCGAGTGCTGCGGCTCATTGGCCCACAGGTGGTGGGCGCCATGGTCATCGGAGATGTCGAGACCGCTGGGGGCACCAATGATATCTTTATCCCCTCTTCTCATCCCACTTCCCCATTAAACCAGAAGGTCTTAGCACTTTCCAGCTCCTCATACTGTCTGCCTTCCTTGCTCCACACCTGCCCCTCTGCCCTCACCTTAACACGACTCTTGTGCCATTTATGCTTTCAGATAACCATGCAGCAGATGTGCCTGAGCCCCCCCGCGCCCCCATCCCGGGTCACGGGGGAGAAGAGGGGGATGAGGAGGAGCAGTGTCACTGCTCCTCTCACTCGCAGGCACCAGCTCAGAGACTGGCACTAGAGGTTAGGTTAGCACAGGGGTCTGCACTGGGTGATGCACTGGGGCCTAGCGGGCTGCAGCACGGTCAAGGGGAAAGGGAACCTCGGGAGTCATCTCCCTGGAGGGCGAGTTTGCACTCAAGTTCTGCTGCACAGGACTCAGATGAAGACCTTGATGGGGAGGTGTTCACACAAAGGGAGATGGCCATGCACTCCGATATGATATGTTCAATGACAAGGGTGCTCGAGAGGCTGTCGGAAGTGGGAAGGAGCATGGAGGAGTCCGTCTCCCACATTGTACACAGCTCTACGCACACCATAGAGCTCATCATTGCCAGTGTGCAGTGGGTGGTGGACTCCCAGAGAGACCGTGTGGATCCTGACCTCGTGACGCATGTCATGGGCAATGTGGCAGCTTCCATTGTAGCACAAGCGGAAGCCACGCAATGTCTTAGTGCTGTAATACAGTCAATGGTTGATGGCATCCAGTCTCAGATTACTCGCTCACATTCTCAGCTGGATGCCACGTGTGCTCTGACTGCTGCCATCGCCGCTGGGTCCACCACAGTCCATCGGGGATCTCACGGTGTCGCAGCAGCCAAGCAAACTGTCTTGTAGCAGATTGGTGGAGATGCTGAGGTGCTGTCCTGGGGGAGTGGCACTGGGTCAGTGGAGTAGGAACCTGCTGTCCTCTCTCAGGATGACAGCATTCCTGATCCCACCACTGCCACTCCGCCATTGCACTTGTCGCTGCCTGTCACCCAGCCAGCCAGAACTGCCGCCGCCCAGCCTGAGGTGGTGCAGTCTACAGCCGGGCCTTCCAGGCCCTGAGCTGGTCAAGGACGTCCTGCAAGGACCTCTGGAGTCTATGCCCTGACAAACAGGAGCCTTCCACCAGCCATGCTGCAGCCACAGGGGACACACTGGGGAGGAGTATTAGAACAGGTCAACGAAAGAGGGGATATAAGGAAATGCACAACAATGATGAATAAATACACATTTATACATTTTATTGTTGTTTGATAAATGTTGATTGCAATGGTTAATGTTTGCTGTTGTCTCTCATTTCAGTCTTGGGGCTTTGGTATGGAAGGGCAAATTGATGTGGTGATGGGGACATCCACAGGAACTGGGTGGTGGGATGGAAATCAGTGGAAACGAGCTCTGATGAGATGGTCGTGCACCTCCCTTGCAGGATCGCGATGGAGTCACTACCTCCTCCATCGCGGCTGTTGCTGCTCCTCCTCCTTGTCCTCCTCCTCCTCCTCTTCCTCCTCCTCCTGCTCCTGTTCCTCCTCCTCCTCCTCCTGCTCCTGTTGCTCCTCCTCCTCCTCGTCCTCCTCCTCTTCCTGACGTGGTGGAGCTATGCCGGCTGGCAATGTCTGCGCCCTCATGATGGCCAGGTTGTGCAGCATGCAGCAGATGACAACGAATAGGGACACCCGCTCAGGCAAGTGCTGCAGGACTCCTCCCGAGTGGTCACAGCAAAGAATGACTAAGAAAGCAATAAAGAAAGGAAAGATAGATTACGAAAGTAAACTTGCGCAAAACATAAAAACAGATAGTAAAAGCTTTTGCCAATATATAAAACGGAAGAGAGTGACTAAAGTAAATGTTGGTCCCTTAGAAGATGAGAAGGGGGATTTAATAATGGGAAATGTGGAAATGGCTGAGACCTTAAACAATTATTTTGCTTTGGTCTTCACAGTGGAAGACACAAAAACCATGCCAAAAATTGCTGGTCACAGGAATGTGGGAAGGGAGGACCTTGAGACAATCACTATCACTAGGGGGGGTACTGCTGGACAGGCTAATGGGACTTAAGGTAGACAAGTCCCCTGGTCCTGATGAAATGCATCCCAGGGTATTAAAAGAGATGGCGGAAGTTATAGCAGATGCATTCGTCATAATCTACCAAAATTCTCTGGACTCTGGGGAGGTACGAGCGGATTGGAAAGCAGCTAATGAAACGCCTCTGTTTAAAAAAGGGGGTAGACAAAAGGCAGGTAACTATAGGCCGGTTAGTTTAACATCTGTAGTGGGGGAAATGCTTGAAGCTATCATTAAGGAAGAAATAGTGGGACATCTAGATAGGAACAGTGCAATCAAGCAGACGCAACATGGATTCATGAAGGGGAAATCATGTTTAACTAATTTAATGGAATTCTTTGAGGATATAACGAGCATGGTGGATAGAGGTGTGCCGATGGATGTGGTGTATTTAGATTTCCAAAAGGCATTCGATAAGGTGCCACACAAAAGGTTACTGCAGAAGATAAAGGTACGTGGAGTCAGAGGAAATGTATTAGCTTGGATAGAGAATTGGCTGGCTAACAGAAAGCAGAGAGTCGGGATAAATGGGTCCTTTTCGGGTTGGAAATCGGTGGTTAGTGGTGTGCCACAGGGATCGGTGCTGGGACCACAACTGTTTACAATATACATAGGTGACCTGGAAGAGGGGACAGAGTGTAGTGTAACAAAATTTGCAGATGACACAAAGATTAGTGGGAAAGTGGGTTGTGTAGAGGACACAGAGAGATTGCAAAGAGATTGAGATAGGTTAAGCGAATGGGCTAAGGTTTGGGAGATGGAATACAATGTTGGAAAATGTGAGATCATCCACCTTGGGAAAAAAAAAACAGTAAAAGGGAATATTATCTGAATGGGGAGAAATTACAACATGCTGCGGTGCAGAGGGACCTGGGGGTCCTTGTGCATGAAACTCTTTTGAGTTCACCTGTGAAAACATAAAAACAATAAACGGTGCCACCCGACCTGGGTGACACTCCAGACATTTTCAAGGCCCTTTTTTTCCCCCCTTTTTTTTTGGTTTTTTTTTTTGTGTTTTTCTTTTTTTTTTGGTTTTTTTTTTGGGCACTAAAATCACAATTTTCCCCAGTGCCCCCTATAAAAGGGAAGGGGGACACTAAAAGCACCGGCAATTAAAACAAATTAAACTTTAAAACGTAAAATCAAATTAAAATTTGGTTGCCGGGCGTGATGATGCACTCCAGTCCCTCCGGTGCCTACCTCTCGCGGAAGGCCGCGAGCGTACCGGTGGACACCGCGTGCTCCATCTCCAAGGACACCCTGGACCGGATGTAAGAGCGGAAGAGAGGCAGGCAGTCAGGTTGAACGACCCCCTCGACCGCCCGCTGCCTGGACCGGCTGATGGCACCCTTGGCCGTGCCCAGGAGCAGTCCTACGAGGAGGCCTTCGGACCTACCCGCTCCCCTCCGCACAGGGTGCCCAAAGATCAGGAGAGTGGGACTGAAGTGCAGCCAGAATTTCAGGAGCAGCCCCTTCAAATAGTGGAACAGGGGCTGCAACCTCGTGCATTCAATAAAAACATGGAACACGGACTCCTCCAGACCGCAGAAATTGCAGGCGGCCTGGGAGTCCGTGAACCGGCTTAAAAATTTATTGCACGGCACTGCTCCGTGCACCACCCTCCAGGCCAAGTCCCCGATGAATAGTGGGAGGACCCCTGCGTAGAGTGCCCTCCATCGGGGACCCCCGCCTCCTCCGGACGGCAAGATGGTGCGCCATGGCGTGTCCGGACGGCCGGCGAGGATGGCAAAGTTGAGGGTGCCTTGTGCATGAATCCCAAAAAGTTAGTTTGCAGGTGCAGCAGGTAATCAGGAAGACGAATGGAATGTTGGCCTTCATTGCGAGAGGGATGGAGTACAAAAGCAGGGAGGTCCTGCTGCAACGGTACAGGGTATTGGTGAGGCCGCACCTGGCGTACTGCGTGCAGTTTTGGTCACCTTACTTAAGGAAGGATATACTAGCCTTGGAGGGGGTACAGAGACGATTCACTAGGCTGATTCCAGAGATGAGGGGGCTACCTTATGATGATAGATTGAGTAGACTGGGTCTTTACTCGTTGGAGTTGAGAAGGATGAGGGGTGATCTTATAGAAACATTTAAAATAATGAAAGGGATAGACAAGATGGAGGCAGAGAGGTTGTTTCCACTGGTCGGGGAGACTAGAACTAGGGGGCACAGCCTCAAAATACAGGGGAGTCAATTTAAAACCGAGTTGAGAAGGAATTTCTTCTCCCAGAGGGTTGTGAATCTGTGGAATTTTCTGCCCAAGGAAGCAGTTGAGGCTAGCTCATTGAATGTATTCAAATCACAGATAGATAGATTTTTAACCAATAAGGGAATTAAGGGTTACGGGGAGCGGGCGGGTAAGTGGAGCTGAGTCCACGGCCAGATCAGCCATGATCTTTTTGAATGGCGGAGCAGGCTCGAGGGGCTAGATGGCCTACTCCTGTTCCTAATTCTTATGTTCTATGTTCTTATGTTCTTATGTCAAGGCAGCGGAACCGTTGCTTCAGCGCTCTGATGGTCGGCTCAATGATGTTCCTGATGGTGGCTCATTGTTTGAGTGCTGGGCTGAAGTGGTGGAGTTGTGGAGGGGAGTTATGAGCCAGATGGAGAATGGAGAGCCCTTGTCTCCCAGTTGTCAGCCGCGAGTTTGATGTGGTGGCTGGAACAGAGCTGGCAGACCGGTCTGGCACAGGATGAAGGCATCGTGGCTGCTGCCAGGATAGCGGGCATTGACGGTGAGGATTCTGTGTGTGGTCGCACACCAACTGCACATTCAGTGAGTGGAAGTCTTTGCGGTTACGGAATATCTCAGGATTGTGACGCGGTGCCCACAAAGCGACATGGGTGCAGTCAATGGCGCCCTGCACCATGGGGAAGCCCACTATCCCGGCAAAGCCACATGCACACTAGTGCTGGTTCTCTCTGCTCATGGGGAAGAAAATGTAATCCCTCCTCCTTCTGTACAGAGCATCTGTGACCCCACGGGTGGAGCAATAGACGCCAAACTGGGAGATATTGGAGATGTCTCCTGTTGCTCCCTGGAAAGATCCATTGGCGTAGAAATTGAGCGCGATGGTGGCCTTGAATGCCACTGAGAGGGCCGTCCTCATCCTGTTTTGTGGTTCGAGGTCTGGTTGCAGGAGATGGCAGAGCTCTGTGACCACGTCCTCAGTGAAACTGATGTAGGAGAACTGCTGCCGGAATACTCTGGGAGGGTAAGGTCTCCTGTTGCCAGCCCTGATGGGCCTTCTCCCTCTGGCCACATCCTGCTGTCCTTGTACCTGTATTCCTCTCACTCTCTCTCTTTGCCTTTCTCCTTGTATTGCTGCCTCTCTTTCTCTCTGCCTTTGTCTCCGCCGAAGAAACCTCCGACGGTGACGTGGCAGCAGGAGGTCGATTGCCAACAGCCCCCATGAAACAAGATAAATGTTGCAAACCAATCTGCCCTGAATTAAACAAAGCATTGCTTAAGAGCCAGAGCTGTCCTTGAGGTGAAAGGGATCAAGGGGTATGGAGAGAAAGCAGGAATGTGGTACTGAAATTGCTTGATCATCCATGATCATATTGAATGTTGGTGCAGGCTCGAAGGGCCGAATGGCCTACTCTTGCACCTATTTTCTATGTTTCTATGTTTCTAATCCTTGCAACAGGCACTCTGCCTATCTGTCACCAAGCTGGAAATAACAATGGCCGACAAGAAGGTTGGCGCTTTCGCCCAGATGGCACCTTTAAATAGTGCTTCTCCAGCCACCTGCCGCCTGCAACTGTTGTCAGTGCCAGGCAGTACCTGACTGGAGAGGCCGCATTTATAGGGGACGTGGCGGTAACGAGGCGGTGTGCCCGGCGATTATGTCATTATCGCCATGCGCAGATGAGTGGGGTGCTACCAGCAGGAGTGGGGCGGTATATGGTTGTGCCTCTGCCATATACCGCCCCACCCTAACAGGAGGTGCAGATGAGGTCAATTTCGGTCCCTAGGTGTCTGACAGGTATCAATGGAATGTAACACAGTGTGAGGGAATGGCAAGCACCACTCCCCAGCAACTTATCTTGCTGACAGCAGCTTCGGCCCAAATTCCTGTGCGGAATCTGGTGAGTTTCGTCACATTGCCTGTTTGACGCCCTAAAGCTCGGCTGGCTAACGGAAGTGAGGTCGGAGCCTCTAAATCACGGGGGCTCTTCATCATCGACATGGACTCCCAGAGTCAAAACCCAGGTCATAGAATCATACCACACAGAAGGAGGCAACTCTGCCCATCCTGCCAGTGTCATCTCTTTGAAAGTCATCAGAGACAGTCCCTCGTATCGAGGATGACTTGCTTCCACACCGAAAAGTGATGAGTTCACAGGTATTTCAATGAAGGACCTAATATTCCAGATCCTGAACTACATCCTGAAGGGTGGAAGATGCCTGTGCGTGGATTTTTTTTAACGTATGGTGGCCGTTACACACCAGCCACCACACGGGCTTGACAGAGCTAGGTCTTGGCCCAGTGTCAAGGATTAACCAAGGCGACTGGAGACCAGCTCTGCTGCACGGACCTAGTGCGCACACATATCGCAGTGTGAGCTGGCCCGTGCTGCCCCAGGGCCCTCGCCTCTTCTGGGCCCCAGATTCACGCCTCTCCTGTTCCCCAGTCACTTCCCTCTACAATCTTTCACCGCTCCTTCGCCCCTCCTGCTGTACCTGCCCGCGACTTGGCTTCGCAGCAGTCGCCCTCCTGCAGCAGCACACGCTGCTCCCTGCAGTGGTATACTACTGCATGCTGCGCTCTGTAATGGCCCCGGCCTGCTGATGGTCTTGAAGGCCGGGACCGTGCCGATTTCTGGGCCGGGCCGTCGCACGCTGCTCCCTCCAATGGCCCCGGCCTGCTTTCTTTGAAAGACCATTTCAATCAATCCCACATTCCTACTCTTTCCCCATAGCCCTGCACATTTTTCCTTTTTAAGTATTTATCAAATTACTTTTTGAAAATTACGATTGAATCTGCGTCCACCACCTTTTCAGGCAGCGCATTCCGGGCCATTACAACTCGCTGCGTGATTTTTTTTCTTATGTTGACTCTGGTTCTTTTGCCAATCCCTTAAATCTGTACCCTTTGGTTACTGACCCCTCTGCCAGTGGAAACAGTGTCTCCTTATTTACGCTATAAAAACCATTAGTGATTTTGAATACCTCTATCAAATCTTTCCTTAACTTTCTCTGCTCAACCCCAGCTTCTCCAGACTCGTCACATAACTGAAGTCCTTTATCAATGGTACCATTCCGGTAAATCTCCTCTGCACCCTCTCCAAGGCCTTGACATCCTTCCTAAAGTGTGCTGCCCAGAAATGGACACAATACTCCAGCTGAGGCCTAACCAGTGCTTTATGAAGGTTTAGCAGAACTTCCTTGCTTTTCTACTAAGAACATAAGAAATAGGAGCAGGAGTAGGCCATTCGGCCCCTCGAGCCTGCTCCGCCATTCAATAAAATCATGGCTGATCTTTTACCTCAACTCCACTTTCCTGCCCGCTCCCTCTATCCCTTGACTCCCTTGATTCCCCTAGATTCCAAAAATCGATCTCGGCCTTGAATATGGTCAACGACTGAGCCTCCACAGCCCTTTGGGGCAGAGAATTCCAAAGATTCACAACCCTCTGAGTGAAGAAATTCCTCCTCATCTCTGTGTTAAATGGCCGACCCCTTATCCTGAGACTGTGCCGCCCAGTTCTAGACACTCCAGCCAGGGGAAACAACCTCTCAGCATCTACCCTGTCAATCCCCTTCAGAATCTTGTATGTTTCAATGAGATCACCCCTCATTCATCTAAACTCCAGAGAGTATAGGCCCATTCTGCACAATCTATCATAAGATAGCCCTCTCATCCCAGGATACTCTATGCCTCTATTTATAAATCCAAGGATGCCATATGCCTTTTTAACAGCCTTCTCAACATTATCAGATTGGCTTGCCACCTTTTTACCCTGGTACAGTTTGTCATGTATTTAACTATCATTGTAACCCATGTATAAACTGACCTAAGTTGTACACTGTGAGAACATTGACCACTTGGTGGTGAACTTGTGGGAGACATTCCTAACCTGGACTTTCAGGTATAAAAGGGGAAGCTCCACCCACCTTCATCACTTGAGGTCTTGGTAATAAAGGTAACTGGTCACAGAGTGACCTTCTCTCTAGCATGGGCCTCGTGTGCACTTATACTGTATAGTAAGGACATATCATTGGCGACGAGAAACTGGGATTCAAACCATGCGAACATGGCCACTAGCAGCACAGACAAGAGGTACTGTGTTGGTGAAGATTGGAACGATTTTATTGAGAGACTACAGCAAAGTTTTGTCATTAAGGAATGGTTGGGACAGGATTCGGCCGACAAACGCAGGGCTCATCTCCTGATGGTTTGTGGATCCAGAACGTACTCCCTGATGAAGGACCTTTTAGTGCCAGAGAAGCCGGCAGACAAAACTTTTGAAGAGCTCAGTAAGTTGATCGGGGAACACTTTAAACCGGCGAGAAGGACAAAGCGTTCCAGACTTTGTGGCAGACCTCTGGCGACTGGCGAGCCGATGTAAGTTCCCAGATGCATGCAGAGCGGAGATGCTGCAAGACTTTTTTAATTGAAGGCATCGGGCACGCTGGGGTTTTCAGGAAACTGATTAAGACCAAAGACTTGACCTTGGAAACGGCGGCTTTGATGTCCCAGACATTTATCTCAGGGGAGGAAGAGACCAGAATGATGTTTGACAAAAATCTTGGTTTAAATGCAGCAAATGGACAGGGAGTCAACATTGTTAAAGCGGCACACAGTTCTCCAGGCAGGCAGGGGCAATCGGACATGCCCCAGCATGTAGTCGAACCCAAAGGGGAAATTCAGCAGAGACAATGGCTAACTGAACGGCGATTCAATGCGGCCAGTAATGGGGCCATGAACACCTGTCAATGGTGCGCTTAAGGACAGTTACAGAGACAGTCAGAGATGATCGACTGGTAATGGACCTTTTGTTTCCAACAATGGCTCATGTTGGAGGTGTGGAGGCAAACACCCAGCCAGAGTTTGCAGGTATTAGCAATATAACTGCAGAAATTGCAACGTCAGCGGTAACTTGGCACGTATGTGCAGGAAGCCTGCAGCCAGGTTGATGTACGAGGAGGACGGGCCCAATGTAAGCCCTACGAGGCCAAATGGACACTGGGGGAAATCGCTGGAAGCTGAAGTTCAGCGAGATCATATGGAGCACATACACAGTTCATACACCAGGATGCCACCAATAATGATGAAAGTGTTCCTCAATTGCACCTATTTTCTATGTTTCTATGTCTATCCCCACTGACCGCCCTAAGTGGAGGAACTGCATCCGGGAGGGCGCTGAGCACCTCGAGTCTCATCGCCGAGAGTATGCAGAGACCACGCGCAGGCAGCGGAAAGAGCGTGCGGCAAACCAGTCCCACCCACCCTTTCCCTCAATGACTATCTGTCCCACCTGTGACAGGGACTGTGGTTCTCGTATTGGACTGTTCAGCCACCTAAGGACTCATTTTAAGAGTGGAAGCAAGTCTTCCTCAATTCCGAGGGACTGCCTATGATGATGATGATCGCCTAACCCCCCCCCCCCTCCTCCCCCATCCTTATTGGGTCAACACACAGTCAGTTGTGTTCTTGGCATGTGGAGCTCACCCTGATTATTCAAGTTACCGTGGCAGGCTCAGACACTGGGCAGGACCAATGTGTGAATACCCGACTCCCGCTTTGCCTGAGCACGATGTCTCGGCTGCAGTGTTTACAGCTGTGTTTTGTGAGCAGAAGTGAGGAGACACTGAGCAACAAAGCATTTACATTGCCACAGATGAGACATTTACTGCACCTTTTATAAAGCAAAAGAAAGAAGGAAGAAAGACTTGGATTTATATAGCGCCTTTCACGACTGGCTGGCGTCATACCTAGCACAAAGAAAGATGGTTGTGGTTGTTGCAGGCCATCATTACAGCCCCAGTACATTGCTGCAGGAGTTCCTCAGGGCAGTGTCCCAGGTACAACCATCTTCAGCTTCTCCATCATAAGGTCAGCAGTGGGTATGTTCACTGATGATTGCGCAACGACGCGGCGGATTGAGCAGGAAGGCCGCTGCACAATGAGGACGGAGATGATGGCATGCAGCACACCCTTGGGCCACCTTCCCGAGACCCCCGCCTGCAACGTAAAGGTAGCTAGCGAGGAGATGTCACTGCCACCGCCAATTCTGCTGTAGGTGTTAACAGGAATCCGCGGTTAGCAGTACATTACAATGCTTTCTCTCCCAGGCAATCTCAGTGGGCCCTACACTACCGATTAATCCATTGGTCGGAGCTTGGGTCAGGGGCACTGAAGGGCACGAATCATGGTTCATTTGTGCAATTATTTCCAAGCTCTCCCAGGCACAATCAAGACTGAATTAATGTGATCAGATCCTGGCTGCATTATACAATTCATCCATCATCCACTGGAATGTGATTAATCAGGATCTCAACTGTAGGATTAGACGTCAGCCTTAATACCTTCAACACTGGCACTGCCCTTTATTCCTGGACTCCTGGCTCTGCTGTGGAGCCAGGTCACCATTTGGAGCGTGGGCAGGAACATCGGCGAGGCCCTGGTACAGCAGAGAAGCGGGAAAGTCGTGGCGGACTTGCGATGAATGATCGGGGCGGAGGCGTGATGAGGGATTGTGGCTGAGATTTGGTGGGTGATTGTGACGGAGGTTTGGCGAATGTTTGGTGCAGAGGTGCGGCGAGTGTTTTTGTGGCAGAGGAGTGGTGAGGTATCGTGGCGGAGGTGCGGCAACTGTTTATGGCGGAGGAGCGGCGAGAGATTGTGGCGGAGGTGCGGCGATGTTTGTGGCGGAGAAGCGGCGAGAGATTGTGGCGGAGGTGCGGCGAATGAGAGTATGGGGCCCAGAAGAGCCGAGGGCCCAGGGGCAGCACGGGTCAGCCCACACTGCGATATGTGTGCACTAGGTCCATGCAGCAGAGCTGGTCTCCAGTCATCTTGGTTAACCCTTACCACTGGACCAAGACCTAGCTCTGTCAAGCCCGTGTGGTGGCTGGTGTGCAACGGTCACCACACGTTAAAAAAATCCACCCACAGGCATCTTCCACCCTTCAACTAGAGTTCAGGACTGGAACATCCGGTCCTTCATTGAAAGATCTGTGAACTCTTGTGGAAGCAAGTCATCCTCGTTCGAGCGTCCGCCTATGATCACTTTCAGTCCAAGTTAATTTTCTTTCTGGCTCCCTTTCTAGCCCAAGCTTCTTACTATTCCTGATCCTGCGACTCCCACTCCCAGAGCTTGCCAACTTGCTGGTGATGTCGGCAACTCCATAGGTCCGCCCGGGGGTTCCTGTAGAAAACGCACCTTCCCTCCACGTGGCTGATGTGACGGGAAGCATGGTGAAGGTCGCTTTCTGTCTCAATATCCGCTGTCATCTTTTCCAATTGTTATTTGTTTAAGCGAGTTTCTGTGTGGGGAATATCAGTGCTGAGAATAATACATGGGGCTGAAAATTCGGCAGGTTTGCACCCATTTTTCTGTCATGGAGAAGCGGAAAATGTAATGGCCCAGAAATCCCGGTTTCTCCTTCCCGCGGGCTTTCGACTGGATTCTGGAAGCTGCTGCACCCACGCGAGATCCCGGTCCAGAGGCCTCTCCTGACAGCGCGTGCACGTCGGGACGTGCGCAGGCCTGGAGGTGGAGTCACATGGCTCTGGGCAGCCAATCAGGTATAGTATATTCTCATTCATAATAATTGGAGTTTTGTAATTCCGAAACTCCTATTACTATGAATGAGAATCACCTCCAAACACCCAAACACTGCATAAAACATTAAAAAAACACCTCACATAAATACACTAATAGAAATTAAAGTTGATAGAAATGTTTTTGAAAAAGAAAAATATTTGCCGATTTTTAAAAAAAGTTTTAATTATGGTTTAAAATTAAATTATCTGAGTGGGCAGGGTTTTTAATATAAATATGTATTTTTAAATTTTATTTTAATATGTTTTTATAATGGTTTTAAACTCTTACGCTGGTAAAAGTAGGCTATGCTTTTACCAGGTACTAGAGTTTTAAGGACATTCGCAGGGCAAGAGATGGGCAAATAGTCCGATCTCTTGACAGATCGGAATAGCCGGTTTTCAGTGCATGCGCATTGCGTGCCGAAAACCGGCTTTTCCGATACATTCCCGGGTCCGTAGAAACTCCGTGACGACCAGGGGAGGCCGTGATTTCTGGGCCAATTATTTTTGCCGCTAAACGGGTCGCACAAAATTTAACACCCGGGCGGAAAATTCGGCAGCGGTTTTGTGGCAGCGCTAAAAAATATCGCCCGCCCGGTTTTTAGCCGTTTTTATGACGTCAACTGGCGTGCAACGCTGCGCTATCGCCGGGGGCGGAAAAGTCGCCGATATCGCCATTTTTACCGCCCGCCCAAAAACACACCCGAAAAAATGTAGTCTTACAGGGTCGGACACAGGGCGCTGTCAGCACTAACGGCGCCATCTTGAAAAACAGAGCAGAAGTTCATTGCATAAAAGGATCTGGAGGAAAGGCTGCGTTTTGCACAGTGAGCTTTATATGAGTTTATAGTTTGTTTTTAAGGATAATTAAGGACATTTAAGAGAATGGTGGCTATACTATCTCTGTCATTATTCCTGGCTGCGTTTTCTATGCAGCATCGAGCTGGAAGAAGGCTTATTGATGAGCATTACTCAAAGAGCTCGCAGACCTATGGGGAGGAGGCCTTACCCCCCAGGCAACAGCGCTCATATCGCCAGCTCTCTGAGGCACAGTACGTTAGAAAGCTACGCTTCTGAAGAGAGGTGGTCACAGAGATATGCCAGCTCCTACAGAGGGACCTACAGCCTACCAACGCCAACAGGGCTGCACTGCCCGTCGAGGTGAAGGTGACTGCGGCACTTGCCTTCTATGCCTCCGGCTCCCTTCAGGCATCAGCGGGGGACATATGCTCCATCTCGCAGCACGTTACACATTGCAGCATTCACCAGGTGACTGCTGCACTGTACTCATGCAGAATGGACTTCATAAACTTCCCAATGACCAAGGAGGCACAGAATGACAGGGTTATAGGTTTTGGACCAATTGCTGGCTTCCCCAAGATTCAGGCTGCTCTTGACTGCATGCACATCGCCTTGAGAGCACCTTTATCGGATCCAGAGGTTTACCAAAACTGAAAGGGATTCCACTCCCTGAACGTACAGATCATTTGCGACCATACTCAGCACATCATGGTAGCTAATGCCCGATATCCAGGGAGCATCCATGGTGCTTTCATCCGTGGAGCACAGTGTCTCATACCTGTTCGGGCGTCAACCACAAGGCCAGAGCTGGATGCTGGGGGACAAAGGTTACCCCCTCCGGAACCCTCAGACAGAAGCCGAGTATCGCTATAATGAGAGCCATGCAGCTGCACGCAACATCATCGAAAAGGCAATTGGAGTGCTCGAGCAGCGCTTTTGATGTCTGGACCACTCTGGAGGCTCCCTTCAATAGTCCCCTCAGCAAGTTGCTGAGTTCATTGTAAGCGCTCTAATCGGAACTCCTTCACGGCAAACGAGCCAAAGGTGGGCAGAGGAAACGTTACAAGGACACTCTCAAAGCCTCCCTAATAAAGTGCAACATTCCCACTGACAGCTGGGAGTCCCTGGCCAAAGACCGCCCTAAGTGGAGGAAGAGCATCTGGGAGGGCGCTGAGCACCTCGAGTCTCGTCGCCAACAGCATGCAGAAGTCAAGCGCAGGCAGCGGAAGGAGCGTGCGGCAAACCTGTCCCACCCACCCTTTCCTTCAACCACTGTCTGTCCCACCTGTGACAGAGACTGTAATTCCTGTATTGGACTGTACAGTCACCTGAGAACTCACTTTTAGAGTGGAAGCAAGTCTTCCTTGATTTCGAGGGACTGTCTATGATGATGAGCAGGAAAATGGAAAATATTAGAAGTTGCGGTGGAGCAGTGGTCCTGAGCAACCCATAGCGTCATGGGGCAGGTTCAAGCACTTCTCTGCTCAGTAACCGATCTGTGGGCAGGTGCTGAGGGCAGGTTCAGCTGAACCAACACCAATTGTGTTCAGGGCAAACCAATTTTGCAAATGGAGGCTGGAGATCAGTTTGAGAAGACAATCAATGTGGTGGCGTCAATCATTTTAATGATCAAGTACAATTAGTTACACACAGTAACAAAGCAGTAAGTACAGAAGATGGATTCTACCCCAATCCTTTTGGAGAACAGTCGGCCATGAATTGAAACTGTCTTTCCCTTTGCTCCTCTTCTGACCTTCCACCATAAGGTAGTTCTTTATATACCCCCAACTCCAAGCAGCGTCCACATGACCATGACATCAACCACCCTCAGCCAATCAATAGCACTGTTGCCCATTTAACCTACATATGGAAATGCTTCCATTTTGTTTCTCCCTGAATCTTTGCAGCTGTTTTCTAGCAGACACAACTTAAAACAAGGTGCAGTAAGATAGTTTAGGATCACAGGGCCCGAAAAAGGCATTAGGCCCCTTATTTGCATAGGCAAGGAGCTAATGCCTGTGTTATGTATTAATGTTTGGGGGGTCACCAGACATTCGAGGACGCCATGGTTGGAGGCCATTGGGCTGTACGCATGTGGCATGTGTGCTTGGTCACCTGTATATAAGCTGGGTGTCTTTGTCATGCTGGCACTCTTGGACTGGAATAAAGATGGATCAGGCTGCACCTGAGTGAGTTTACAGTAACCAGACTCTTGATTCATTACAATTGGCGACGAGGTAATTTAAGAACATTCGCATGCACAATGGGCACTGTTGGAACCCTGGAGAGATTTGTGAAAGGCGAGGATTGGGCGGATTTTGTTGACCGCCTGGATCAGTATTTTGTGGCCAATGGCATGGAGGCAGAGGCCTACGCAGTTAAGCGCAGGGCAGTTCTCCTCACTGTTTGTGGTCCGAAAATTTACGGCCTCGTGAAGAATCTTCTCTCGCCTGTACGTCCAGTGGAAAAAGGGTACGAGGAATTATGTACGTTGGTGGGTAACCATCTGAAGCCAAAAGAGGGGATCATCATATCACACCACCATTTCTACACGCATGTTCGTGCTGAGGTCCAGGATGTGTCGGGATTTGTCACTGACCTGTGACGTCTTGCTGAGCCGTGTAAGTTTGGGAACATGCTGGAAGACATGCTGCGTGATGTCTTCGTGATAGGCATCAGCCATGATGTGATCCTCAGGAAGCTGTTGGCTGCACAGATGCTTGATTTGAAAAAGGCCATTGCGACTGCCCAGGCATGCATGATGACGGATGATAATTTGAGGCAGATATCATCAACGAGTCGGAGTTCCACGGCAAGTACTGTAAGCAAGATGGCGTCGTCTTCAGGCAGAGCAGCTTATGCATAACCTGCCGCTGCTCAGAGCCCGCCAACTGGTTCAAACCAGATTTCACCCTGTTGGCGTTGTGGGGGCAATCATCGGCCTCATCAGTGTCGGTTTAGACAATACTAATCCAATGGATGTTCGAAAATGGGGCATCTTCACAGGATGTGTCCACAATGGAGTAAGCTTGGTGCAGCTCACCACGTGGTTGATGAGGACCAGTTCAGTGATGGCCCGGATACGCAACCCGAGGAGGAAGTGTTTGGACTGTATTTGTTCCTGAGCAAGAGCCAGCTGATAGTCGTTAATGTGAAGCTGAATGGCGTGCCTGTATCAATGGAGCTGGACACGGGTGCGAGCCAGTCGATAATGAGCCAAAGGACATTCGACAAGCTGTGGGACACAAGGCTGCGAAACTGAAGCTGAATCCAGTCAATGCCAGGTTGCGTACTTACACTAAGGAACGTATACCGGTGCTCGTCAGTGCAGCAATCGAGGTGTCATATGACGGTGTGATTCACGAGTTACCATTATGGATCATCCCAGGTAATGGTTCAACACTGTTCAGCAGGAATTGGCTTGAGAAAATCAAGCTGAACTGGAATGATGTCAAGATGTTGTCCTCGGTGGATGATACTTTGTGTGCTCAAGTATTGAAAAAGTTTCCTTCTTTGTTTGAACCGGGCATTGGTAATTTTAGGGGAGCCAAGGTGCAGATTCACCTGGACTCCAATGCAAGGCCTGTCTGTCACAAAGCTCGGTCTGTTCCGTACATGATGAAGGAGAAGGTGGAAATTTAGCTTGTCAGACTCCAGCGTGAAGGGATCATATCACCGGTCGAGTTTAATGAGTGGGCTAGTCCCATTGTTCCTGTGTTGAAGAGTGATGGCACTGTCAGGATTTGTGGAGACTACAAGGTTACGATTAACCGATTTTCGAAACAGGATCAGAATCCATTACCGAGGGCTGATGATCTGTTCGCCATGCTAGCTGGTGGAAAGTCATTCACAAAACTGGATCTGACGTCGGCCTATATGACCCAGGAGCTTGTCGACACTTCAAAGAAACTCACCTGCATCAACATCCATAAAGGACTGTTCTCTACAACAGGTGTCCTTTTGGGATTCATTCGGCTGCAGCCATACTTCAGAGGAATATGGAGAGTTTACTGAAGTCCGTTCCTAGAACTGTCATGTTTCAAGATGACATTCTGGTCACAGGTCGTGACACTGCTGAACATCTGACCAATCTAGAAGAAGTCCTACAGTGTCTGGACAAAGTGGGACTCAGGCTGAAACACTTGAAGTGTGTATTCATGGCACCTGAAGTCGAATTCCTTGGGAGGAAGATTGCTGCTAATGGCACCAGGCCCACTGATTCAAAAACCGAGGCCATCAAAAATGCACCCAGGCCTCAGAATGTGACAGAGCTGCATTCGTTTCTTGGGCTACTCAACTATTTTGGTAATTTCTTACCCAGATTGAGCACTTTACTAGAGCCACTGCATGTGTTACTAAGAAAAGGCGACAACTAGGTCTGGGGTGCGTCTCAAGACAGAGCCTTTGAGAAAGCCAAAAATCTGTTATGCTCAAACAAGTTGCTTGTTCATTATGATCGCGTAAGCGTCTTGTATTGGCCTGTGATGCTTCATCATAAGGGGTTGGCTGTGTATGCTAACAAGCAAATGAATCGGGCAAGCTACAACCTGTTGCTTATGCTTCGAGAAGTCTGTCTAAAGCAGAAACAGCTTACAGTATGGTAGAGAAAGAAGCTTTGGCCTGTGTGTATGGGGTAAAAAAAATGCACCAGCACCTGTTTAGTCTTCGTTTTGAACTAGAAGCGGATCACAAGCCACTCATTTCATTGTTTGCAGAAAACAAAGGTATTAATACCAATGCATCGTCCCGCATTCAAAGGTGGGCGCTGACATTGTCTGCCTATGGCTACGTCATCCGTCATAGACCTGGCACTGAGAATTGTGCCGATGCACTGAGTCGTCTGCCCTTACCCACGAGATGGAGACGCCTCAACCTGCAGATCTACTGTTAGTCATGGATGCTTTTGAGAGTAAAGGAATCCCTGTCACTGCTCAACAAGTTAGGAACAAGCCATGACCCTATTTTATCGGTTGTGAAACGGTTTGTACTCAGTGGTGATTGGACTGCCATACCTATGGAGATGCGTGAGGAGACCAAACCTTACAACTGTCGCAAGGATGAGCTGTCCATTCAGTTAGACTGTTTACTGTGGGGTAATCGTGTAATCATGCCTAAGAAAGGTAGAGAAAAATTTGTATGTGAACTTCATAGCACTCATCCTGGTATTGTCATGATGATGTCCACTGCTAGGTCTCATGTATGGTGGCCTGGAATTGACTCTGAATCTGGAATCATGCATGCATCAGTGCAATACTTGCAGGCAGCTAAGTAAAGTACCAGCGGAATCTCTGCTGAGTCTTTGGTCGTGGCCATCCAAACCATGGTCGAGGATCCACATTGATTTTCGGGCCTGTTCCTAGGAAAGAGGTTTTTTGTCGTAGTAGATGCATATTCTAAGTGGATAGAGTGTGTTATTATGTCATCCAGCACGTCTACAGCTACCATTGAGAGCCTTCGTATCATGTTTGCTACTCATGGTTTGCCTGACATTGTTGTGAGCGACAACGGATCTTGCTTCACAAGTATTGAGTTCCAGGAGTTCATGAAACTCAATGGCATCAGACATGTGAGATCAGCTCCATTCAAGCCTGCTTCTAATGGTCAAGCAAGTGTGCCATTCAAACGATCAAGCAAAGTATGAAATATGTAACTCAGGTCTCACTGCAGAGACGGTTGTCATGTATATTACTCAGTTACAAGTCAAGACCTCATACACTTACTGGGGTTCCTCCTGCTGAACTACTGATGAAGAGAAATCTCAAGACCAGGCTTTCTCTTGTTCATCCTGATTTGAATGATTGTGTTGAAAACAGACATCAAAGTCAGCAATAGTGTCATGATCGAATTGCCGTGTCATGTGACATCTCGGTCAACGATCCGGTTTATGTACTGAACTATGGTCAAGGTCCAAAGTGGATCACCGGCACTGTTACAGCCAAGGAAGGTAACAGAGTGTTCATTGTCGTGATCAAGAATGGGCAAACATGCAGGAAACACCTTGACCAGGTTAAACTGCAGCTCATGGATGAACTGGAACCGAGTGAGGAAGATGAAGTCAGTGACCAATCAATCAATGTTCACTCATCAGAGGACTCTGCTGACATTACTGACTCTGAAACTTCCGTCTCTGATGTGGTCATGACCACTCCCATCAGATCGGCTACTCAGCCTCAGTCTCAACAGACTCAGAACGCTCGCCCAGAGCCAAAGTTGAACTGAGACGATCAACTCGTGAGAGGAAAGCCCCAGACCATCTTAATTTGTAAAAAGACTTGTTAAGATTTTAAAAAGGGGATGTTGTTATGTATTAAGGCTTGAAGGTCACCAGACACCAGAGGGCCCGCGGTCGGAGGTCATCGGGATGTACGCATTTGACATGTGTGCTTGGTCACCTGTATATAAGCTGGGTGTCTATCACGCTGGCATTCTCGAGCTGGAATAAAGATGGATCAGGTTGCACCTGAGTGAGTTTACAGTAACCAGACTCTTGAGTCATTACAGCCTGGACCCCTCTTTTTTTGCCCTTACCAATATAGATGGTCGGGCACCTCCAGCGAGAAACGTGTGCACGCGTTGCTCGCCATATTGGATGCATTGCCGTCCGATTTTCACCGATAATACGAATATGGGGTCAACCAATTTTCAGGCCTGTTTTTCCAACATAGAGCTTCCAGTACAAATTCATTTGGCTAAAAATCCGGTATGGCCCGGTGTGAGTCAGTGACACTGCCTGGTTGCGATGTTTACCGCCTCCAACCGGGATATTGACTTTTAGCACCCCAAGAGGGGACTGGAGCACCAAGGGAAGTGTTCCCCACCCCTGTCGGGGCGCTATCCCTGATTCCTGGGGTGCTATCGCTCTGGTGCATCCCAGCGCCTAAAGGGGAGGTGGGCTGGACCACCCGAAAGGTTAAAGGTAAGCCAATGGAAGCTAAACCACAGGTTCCAGCATCGGGGAGAGAGGTATTAATAGGAAGAGATTTCATATTAATTGCCGCCCTGCTCCCCCTCGGACATATCGCCCCAGCAGTTTCCCCGTGACGCCTGCTTTCCCGGTCGGAATCGCGCCGAGTGCGGCGGCAGGCGAGAGCAGTCAGGTTCACCACCGCGGTGCTCCGGGGGGGGGGGGGGTGTGGCACACTCGGTGACCTCACCCAGTGAGTGGTGCTAGAGTGCACAGCGCTAACTGTTAGTGCCGTCGCTAAATCTCTACTGAAGGTCGCGGGAGGCTGACAGTGTGTCCCTCGGGGAGTAACGGGAGGGGACAGTGTGTCCCTCGGGGGTAACATAAGAACATAAGAAATAGGAGCAGGAGTAGGCCATAAGGCCCCTCGAGCCTGCTCCGCCATTCAATAAGATCATGGCTGATGTGATCATGGACTCAGGTCCACTTCCCCGCCCACTCCCCATAACCCCTTATCCCCTTATTGTTTAAGAAACTGTCTATTTCTGTCTTAAATTTAATTGATGTTCCAGCTTCCACAGCTTTCTGAGGCAGTGAATTCCACAGATTCACAACCCTCTGAGAGAAGAAATTTCTCCTCATCTCAGTTTTAAATGGGTGGCCCCTTATCCTAAGATTATGCCCCCTAGTTCTGGTCTCTCCCATCAGTGGAAACATCCTCTCTGCATCCACCTTGTCAAGCCCCCTCATTATCTTAAACGTTTCGATAAGATCACCTCTCATTCTTCTGAATTCCAATGAGTAGAGGTCCAACCTACTCAACCTTTCCTCATAAGTCAACCCCCTCATCTCCGGAATCAACCGAGTGAACCTTCTCTGAACTGCCTCCACAGCAAGTATATCCTTTCGTAAATATGGAAACCAAAACTGCATGCAGTATTCCAGGTGTGGCCTCACCAATACCCTGTATAACTGTAGCAAGACTTCCCTGCTTTTATACTTCATCCCCTTTGCAATATAGGTCAAGATACCATTGGTCTTCCTGATCACTTGCTGTATCTGCATACTATCCTTTTGTGTTTCATGCACAAGTACCCCCAGGTCCCGCTGTACTGCAGCACTTTGCAATCGTTCTCCATTTAAATAATAGAAACATAGAAAATAGGTGCAGGAGCAGGCCATTCAGCCCTTCTAGCCTGCACCGCCATTCAATGAGTTCATGGCTGAACATGAAACTTCAGTACCCCCTTCCTGCTTTCTCGCCATAACCCTTGATCCCCCGAGTAGTAAGGACTTCATCTAACTCCCTTTTGAATATATTTAGTGAATTGGCCTCAACTACTTTCTGTGGTAGAGAATTCCACAGGTTCACCACTCTCTGGGTGAAGAAGTTTCTCCTCATCTCGGTCCTAAATGGCTTACCCCTTATCCTCAGACGTGACCCCTGGTTCTGGACTTCCCCAACATTGGGAACATTCTTCCTGCAGCTAACCTGTCTAAACCCGTCAGAATTTTAAATGTTTCTATGAGGTCCCCTCTCATTCTTCTGAACTCCAGTGAATACAAGCCCAGTTGATCCAGTCTTTCTTGATAGGTCAGTCCCGCCATCCCGGGAATCAGTCTGGTGAATCTTCGCTGCACTCCCTCAATAGCAAGAATGTCCTTCCTCAAGTTAGGAGACCAAAACTGTACACAATACTCCAGGTGTGGCCTCACCAAGGCCCTGTACAACTGTAGCAACACCTCCCTGCCCCTGTATTCAAATCCCCTTGCTATGAAGGCCAACATGCCATTTGCTTTCTTAACCGCCTGCTGTACCTGCATGCTAACCTTCAATGACTGATGTACCATGACACCCAGGTCTCGTTGCACCTTCCCTTTTCCTAATCTGTCACCATTCAGATAATAGTCTGTCTCTCTGTTTTTACCACCAAAGTGGATAACCTCACATTTATCCACATTATACTTCATCTGCCATGCATTTGCCCACTCACCTAACCTATCCAAGTCACTCTGCAGCCTAATAGCATCCTCCTCGCAGCTCACACTGCCACCCAACTTAGTGTCATCCGCAAATTTGGAGATACTGCATTTAATCCCCTCGTCTAAATCATTAATGTACAATGTAAACAGCTGGGGCCCCAGCACAGAACCTTGCTGCACCCTACTAGTCACTGCCTGCCATTCTGAAAAGTACCCGTTTACTCCTACTCTTTGCTTCCTATCTGACAACCAGTTCTCAATCCACGTCAGCACACTACCCCCAATCCCATGTGCTTTAACTTTGCACATTAATCTCTTGTGTGGGACCTTGTCGAAAGCCTTCTGAAAGTCCAAATATACCACATCAACTGGTTCTCCTTTGTCCACTTTACTGGAAACATCCTCAAAAAATTCCAGAAGATTTGTCAAGCATGATTTCCCTTTCACAAATCCATGCTGACTTGGACCTATCATGTCACCATTTTCCAGATGCACTGCTATGACATCCTTAATAATTGATTCCATCATTTTACCCACTACTGAGGTCAGGCTGACCGGTCTATAATTCCCTGTTTTCTCTCTCCCTCCTTTTTTAAAAAGTGGGGTTACATTGGTTACCCTCCACTCCATAGGAACTGATCCAGAGTCAATGGAATGTTGGAAAATGACTGTCAATGCATCCGCTATTTCCAAGGCCACCTCCTTAAGTACTCTGGGATGCAGTCCATCAGGCCCTGGGGATTTATCGGCCTTCAATCCCATCAATTTCCCCAACACAATTTCCCGACTAATAAAGATTTCCCTCAGTTCCCCCTCCTTACTAGACCCTCTGACCCCTTTTATATCCGGAAGGTTGCTTGTATCCTCCTTAGTGAATACCGAACCAAAGTACTTGTTCAATTGGTCTGCCATTTCTTTGTTCCCCGTTATGACTTCCCCTGATTCTGACTGCAGGGGACCTACGTTTGTCTTTACTAACCTTTTTCTCTTTACATACCTATAGAAACTTTTGCAATCCACCTTAATGTTCCCTGCAAGCTTCTTCTCGTACTCCATTTTCCCTGCCCTAATCAAACCCTTTGTCCTCCTCTGCTGAGTTCTAAATTTCTCCCAGTCCCCAGGTTCGCTGCTATTTCTGGCCAATTTGTATGCCACTTCCTTGGCTTTAATACTATCCCTGATTTCCCTAGATAGCCACGGTTGAGCCACCTTCCCTTTTTTATTTTTACGCCAGACAGGAATGTACAATTGTTGTAATTCATCCATGTGGTCTCTAAATGTCTGCCATTGCCCATCCACAGTCAACCCCCTAAGTATCATTCACCAATCTATCCTAGCCAATTCACGCCTCATACCTTCAAAGTTACCCTTCTTTAAGTTCTGGACCATGGTCTCTGAATTTACTGTTTCATTCTCCATCCTAATGCAGAATTCCACCATATTATGGTCACTCTTCCCCAAGGGGCCTCGCACAATGAGATTGCTAATTAATCCTCTCTCATTACACAACACCCAGTCTAATAACTTACTCTTTGATTTTTTTCTACCAAAGTGCATGACCTCACATTTTCCAACATTATACTCCATCTGCCAAATTCTTACCCACTCAATTAGCCTGTCTATGTCCTCCTGCAGCCTCTTTATGTCCTCCTCAAACATTACCCTTCCTCCCATCTTTGTATCGTCAGCAAACTTGGCTACGTTATACTCAGTTCCCTCTTCCAAGTCGTTAATATAGATTGCAAATAGTTGAGGTCCCAGCACTGATCCCTGCGGCACCCCACTCGTTACTGATTGCCAACCAGAGAATGAACCATTTATCCCGACTCTCTGTTTTCTGGTTGTCAGCCAATCTTCTATCCACGCTAATATATTACCCCCAACTCTGTGAACTTTTATCTTATGCAGTAACCTTTTAAGTGGCACCTTGTCAAATGCCTTCTGGAAGTTCAAATACACCACATCCACTGGTTCCCCTTTATCCACCCTGTTCATTCCATCTTCCAAGAACTCCAGGAAATTTGTCAAACATGACTTACCCTTCATAAATCCATGCTGACTTTGCCTGACCAAATTTTGCTTTTCCAAATGTCCTGCTACTGCTTCTTTAATAATGGACTCCAACATTTTCCCAACCACAGATGTTCGGCTAACTGGTCTATAGTTTCCTGCTTTTTGTCTGCCTCATTTTTTGAATAGGGGCGTTACATTTGCAGTTTTCCAATCTGCTGAGACCACCCCAGAATCCAGGGAAATTTGGTAAAGTACAACCAATGCATCCACAATCCCTGCCGCTACTTCTTTTAAGACCCTAGGATGCAAGCCATCGGGTCCAGGGGATTTATTTGCCTTTGGTCCCATTATTTTACTGAGTACCACCTCCTTAGTGATTGTGATTGTGTTAAGTTCTTCCCCCCCCTATAGCCCCTTGACTATCCACTGTTGGAATATTGTTAGTGTCCTCTACTGTAAAGACTGATACAAAATATTTGTTTAGAGTTTCTGCTATTTCTATGTTCCCCATCACTAATTCCCCGATCTCATCCTCTAAGGGACCAACATTTACTTTAAACACTCTTTTCCTTTTTATATACCTATAGAAACTCTTGCTATCTGTTTTTATATTTCGTGCTAGTTTACTTTGATAGTCTATCTTCCCTTTCTTAATCATTTTTTAGTCATTCTTTGCTGGCTTTTAAAAGCTTCCCAATCTTCTGTCCTCCCACTCGTGTTGGCCACTTTGTATGCCCTTGTTTTTAATTGGATACCGTCCTTTATTTCTTTAGTTAGCCACGGATGGTTATCTTTTCTCTTGCACCCTTTCCTCCTTACTGGAATATATTTTTCTTGAGAATTGTGAAATATCTCCTTAAATGTACACCACTGTTCATCACTTCAATCTGTTTTCCCAGTCAACTTTAGCCAACTCTGCCCTCATACCTTTATTTAAGCTTAGTACTCTGGTTAGAGATCCAACTTTCTCACCCTCCATCTGAATTTGAAATTCAACCATGCTATGATCACTCATTCCGAGGGGATCCTTTACTAGGAGATTGTTTATTAATCCTGTCTCGTTACACAGGATCAGATCTAAGATAGTCTGCCCCCTGGTTGGTTCCGTTACATACTGCTCAAGGAATCCGACCCTTATGCACTCTATGAACTCTTCCTCAAGGCTACCCTAACCAATTTGATTTGTCCAATCAATATGGAGGTTAAAATCACCCATGATTATTGCTGTTACAAGCCCCCACTATTTCCTGGTTTATGCTCCGACCAACAGAGTTGCTGCTGTTAGGAGGCCTATAGACTATGCCCACCAGTGACTTTTTCCCCTTATTATTCCTTATCTCCACCCAAACTGTTTCAACATCTTGATCCTTTGAGCCAATATCATTTCTCACTATTGCAGTGATTCCATCTTTTATCAATAGAGCTACCCCACCTCCTTTTCCTTTCTGTCTGTTCTTCTGGATTGTCAAATACCCCTGAATATTTAATTCTCAGTCCTGGTCACCTTGCAACCACATCTCTGTAATGGCCATCAGATCATACTCATTTGTCTCAATTTGTGTCATCAACTCATCTCTTTTGTTACAAATACTACATGCATTTAGACAAAGTGCCTTTAAATTTGTTTTTTTACCCTTTTTTCCTGCTTGTTTCCTCTCTCCTTCAAACTCACTTTCTTTATTTTTGCTTTCTAATTTCCGCTTTTTCTTCTCCCTACTGAATCAACTCTCAGGTTCCCATCCCCCTGCCAAGCGAGTTTAAACCCTCCCCAACAGCACTAACAAACCCACCCGCGAGGATACTGGTCCCGGCTCTGTTGAGGCGCAACCCGTCCGGCTTGTACAGGTCCCACCTCCCCCAGAAATGGTCCCAATGTCTCAGGAATCTAAAGCCCTCTCACCTACACCATCTCTCCAGCCACGTATTCATCTACTCTATTTCTGTACTCACTAGCTCATGGTACTGGGAGTAATCCCAACGTTTTCCCAACGTCTTGGTCGTTGTCTTCGCTGGTGCCAGCAAGTCCCTGACGAGGCCATAGACGGTGGGCCCACAACTGGTTAGCAGGATAGCTCTGCACTTATTAGCCAGTGTGGCCGGATTGTGGCCTGCCAGGTCGTTTGCTGTGAAGAAATGGTCGAGCCTCTCCACAAAGGCCAATCATCACCATCGGCGAACTGCTGCAACATACCAAAGTTAACCATTTTCGCGTGAAGGTCCGTAATCTCGTCGCCAATTGTTATGTCTTTAGATGCTCTAATAATGGCTCCACGAGGCAATGTGTTGTACTTGAACTGTAGTGACCTTAGTCCTGTATTGATAACTCCAGAGTGAGGATCACACATGGTGGCCTGCCTTTTATACTGGGCCTGGCCCACCTGTACAGGTAACCTGCAAGTCTCCCACTGCACTGCCCTCCGGTGGCACACCTTAGTGATCATACAGCTGGTGTATAAGTTTCCCATAGTAGTGCCCTCTGGTGGCATATCATATGTAATAGTACAAGCAGTAAACATGTTTGGATACATGACAGGCTCCCAGTTAAGCAACGCCTCGGTTTAAAAATTCTCATCATTGTTTCCCAATCCCTCCACGGCCTCGCCCCTCCCTAGCTCTGTAATCTCCTCCAGCCCCACAACTCCCCCCCGAGATCTGCGCTGCTTTAATTCTGCCCTCTTGAACATCCCTGATTATAATCGCTCAACCATTGGTGGCTGTGCCTTCTGTTGTCTGGGCCCCAAGCTCTGGAACTCCCTCCCTAAACCTCTCGGCCTTTCTATCTCACTTTCCTCCTTCAAGCCTCTCCTTAAGACCTACCTCTGTGACCGAACTTTTGGTCATCTGCCCTAATTTCTTCTTATGTGGCTCGGTGTCAAATTTTTAATCTCAAAATACTCCTGTGAAGCACCTTGGGAAATATCACTACATTACAGGCGCTATATAAATTCACGTTGTTGTTCTATATCTGGCTGTATTCACTTTCACCCTCCAGTGTTGCTGAGCATTGATTGGCTATTACAGCTGAGTGACCCAAATCATCATCATAAGAAGACTTGCTTCCATTCTGTGAGTTCTCAGGTGACTGAACAGTGCAATATGGGAATTACTGTCTCTGTCACAGGTGGGACAGACAGTGGTTGGAGGAAAGGGTGGGTGGGGAGTCTGGTTTGCCGCACGCTCCTTCTGCTGCCTGCGCTTGTTTTCTGCATGCTCTCGATGACAAGATTCGAGGTGCTCAGCGCCCTCCCGCATCCTCTTCCTCCACTGAGGGTAGTCTTGGGCTAGGGATTCTCAGGTGCCGGTGGGGATGTTGCATTGAATCAAGGCAGTTTTGAGGGTGTTCTTAATACGTTTCCTCTACCCACCTGGGGCTCGCTTGCCATGTAGGAGTTCCGGGTAGAGTGCTTGCTTTGGGAGTCTTGTGTCAGGCATGCAGATGATGTGGCCCGCCCAACGGAGCTGGTCGAGTGTGGTCAGTGCCTCAATGCTGGGGATGTTGGCCTGATCGAGAACACTGACGTTGGTGCGTCTGTCCTCCCAGGGGATTTGCAGGATCTTACGGAGGCAGCGCTGGTGGTACTTCTCCAACGCTTTGAGGTGTCTACTGTATATGTCCATGTCTCTGAGCCATACAGGAGGGCGGATATCACTACTGCCCTGTAGACCATAAGCTTGATGCCAGATTTCAGGACCTGGTCTTTGAACACTCTGTTCCTTAGGCGACCGAAGGCTGCGCTGGCGCACTGGAGGCGATGTTGGACCTCGTCATCGATGTCTGCCCTTGCTGATAGTAGGCTCCCGAGGTATGGAAAATAGTCCACGTTGTCCAATCCTGCCTGAGTACTACATGATCCTACCTGGTTAAGTTGTTGTAGCTGGAATATCACAGGGATTGTGCTCACAGTTCCCTGACTAGCGCTTGCAGTGGATTCGGGCCCCGCCAGACAGGCGTTCACAAAATTATCTCTATGGTGTAGCAGCAAGTATTTGATCGATGCTCCCCTGTCGCCCCTCGTCCCACTCCAAACTGTGTCCAGCAGTTATTGGACAGGATTGAATTTGATTCCTCCCAGCACTAATGGCCGACTCTGGATTCTATAGTCAAGAGTTCTCACGGGAATCTTCTTCAGAGGCAGTCCCTCGAAGCCGAGGATGACTTGCTTCCTCACTAACATGAGCTCTCAGCTGACTGATGAGTCCGATGCGGGATCTACAGACTCTGTCACGGGTGGGGCAGACGGTGGTTGGAGGGATGGGTGGGTGGGGTGCTTGGTTTTTCGTACACTACCTTCCGCTGTTTGTACTTGGCTTCCACGTGCTCCCGGCGAAGAGACTTGAGGTGTTGGGCGCCTTCTCGGATGCTTCTCCTCCACTTTGAGCGGTCTTGGGCCAGGGATTCCCAAGAGTCGGTGGGGATGTTACATTTTTTTCAGGGAGGCTTTGAGGGTGTCTTTGAAGTATTTTCTCTGCCCTCCTTGGGCTTTGAAAGGAGTTTTGGGAGCCTAGTATCGGGCATGCGGACAATGCCTGTCCAATGGGTTATGCTACTGAGCAAGTCGATACAGGACAGTCAACTCGTGCAAAGGTAAGATACTTAGAGCACCTAACGCCATTGAACCCACGACGGTTTCTACAGCAGTCCCGAATTTGTATGCCGATTACTTCCTGATCCTCTCTCCTACTTTTCTTCAGCCGTGATGATGTTCAGCTCTACTGGCCTTGGCCTTCCACAGAGCTTTCTCAGTTTAAAGAAAAAAGTTGCACTTTTCTGCTCTCTTATCCTCCGGCTTTATGATTTTCTCTCTCAGTCTCTGTCAGTGGCTCCATCAAATAATCAGCAAAACATCTCTGAAACTTTTAAAATCTTTGTGCTGCCCAGTTAGCTCTGCTCTCTGTAACTCATTACTCATTTTCTTCTGGGATCGGACACATCCATTGTCCTGGATTCACATATATATTTTAAAAAAGGAACTGAACTAATTGGTTTTCTTTCTGGCAGGAGATCCATTTTAATTGGACCCTATAGTTTCGCTGTCATTATAAATGCTGGTGATAGACAACACAGGACATAAGAACATCAGAATTAGGAGCAGGAGTCAGCCATTCGGCCCCTCGAGCCTGCTCCGCCTTTCAATGAGATCATGGCTGATCTTCTAACTCAACTCCACTTTCCCGCCCGATCTCCATATCCAGTGATTCCTTCAGTGCCCAAAAGTCTATCGATCTCAGCCTTGAATTTTCTCAGATACTCAGCATCCACGGCCCTCTGGGGTAGAGAATTCCAAAGATTCACCACCGTCTGAGTGAAGAAATTTCTCCTCATCTCAGTCTGAAATGGTCAACCCCTTATCCAGAGACTGTGACCCCTGGTTCTAGACTGTCCAGTCAGGGGAAACAGCCTCTCAGCATCTACCCTGTCAAGCCCACTAAGAATGTTATACTTTTTAAAGAGATCATCTCTCATTCTTCTAAAGTCCAGAGAGTATAAGCCCATTCTACTCAATCCCTCCTCATAGGCCAACCCTTTCATCCAAGTGAGCAGTGCTGCTGGGCTGTCTGCCCCGCTCCTGCCCCAGGAAGGAAGTGCATCGCTTGAGCACTCCACTTCCTTCCGGGGTCAGTGACCCGAATTTATCGAGAGGGACGGGACTTCCACGCCTGGCGCTAAACTTTGCGCCTCCTGGATGTTACTGCCCCCAAACAGGGTGATAATGAATTTCACCCCTAGAGATTAAAATGAAACAGGCAAAGGAGGCTTATGACAAATGTAAGGTTCATAATGGCCCAGAAATCCAGGGATTTGCCCGGGTCCATACTGAGTTTCTACGGACCTGGGAAGGCATCGGAAAAGCCGGTTTTCAGCGTACAATGCGCATGCCGAAAAAAGATGAGAAGAAACTTCTTCACGCAGAGAATTGTGAACCTGTGGAATTCTCTATCACAGAAAGTTGTTGAGGCCAGTTCATTAGATATATTCAAAAGGGAGTTAGATGTGGCCTTTGCAGCTAAGGGGATCAAGGGATATGGAGAGAAAGCAGGAATGGGGTACTGAAGTTGCATGATCAGCCATGATCATATTGAATGGTGGAGCAAGCTCGAAGGGCCGAATGGCCTATTCCTGCACCTATTTTCTATGTTTCTATGTTTCTAAAACCGGCTTTTCCGATCTGTCAAGCTGGAACCTGGCAGATCATTCGTTTATTGGAAGCGAGGACATTTGCAAGGGCATGATTGTGGTATTTACCCATATCTTGCACAGCAAATGTCCTCAAAACTCTTGTGCCTGATAAAAGCAGACGCATAGCTTACTTTTACAGGCGTAAGAGTCTTAAAACACATTTAAGACATAAAAAATAAAATTAAAAATATACATTTTATTTTTAAAAACCCTGCTCGCTACGTTAAATTTATTTTAAACCATAATTAAAAAAACGTTTTAAAAACTCGGAATTTTTTCTTTCTCTAAGATATTTATTAACTTTAATTTCAATTAATTTTAATTATGTGAGCTGTGTTTTTTATTTTTTAATTGGTGTTATTGTGTTTGTTTTTTCTCAATTAATAGCAATGAGAACTCGTAGATACGGAGTGCCCATTGCTATTAATTGAGAAAACCGTACCTGATTGGTTGAGCGGGAAGAGAAGACCTCCCCACCGGAATCCCACGCTCCTCTGGGACCACCAGATACTTTCAGAAAAATTCCCCGGTCGGAGGCATGCCTCCGACCGAAATTTCAGGGGCATTACCTTAGAGAACCAAGCTGACGACAGAGAGTACAGTGGTGTGAGAGGCTAGGGAAAGGGAATATGAGAATAGATTAACAGTTAACATAAAAGGGAACTGAAAAGTCTTTTATAAACATATAAATAGTTAAAGTTGTTGAGTATATTCAAGACAGGGATCATTAGATTTTAGGATACTAACGGAATCAAGGGATATGGGGGTTAATGCGGGAAGGTGGAGTTGAGGTAGAAGATCAGCCATGATTTGATTGAATGGCGGAGCAGGTTCAAGGGGTCGAATGGCCTACTCCTGCTCCTAATTCTTATGTTCTTATGCTCTTGAAGGTTAGTCAAAGGAAGGGAGGGCCGATTAGGGACCAAAATGGAGATTTTCTTGTGGAAGCAAAGGGCATAACTGAGATACTAAATGAGTACTTTGCTTCTGTCTTCACTAGAGAAGAGGATGCTGCCAATGTAGCAGTAAAGGCGGCGGTAATAGTGATATTGGATAGGATAAAAATAGTTAAATAGGAAGTACTTAAAAGGTTGGCTGTCCTCAAAGTAGAAAAGTCACCCAGTCTAGATGGGAGGTCTAGGTTGCAGAGGGAAGTAAGGGTGGAGATAGCAGAGGTTCTGGCCGCAATCTTCCAATCCTCCTTCGATATGGGAGTGGAGCCAGAGGACTGGAGGGTTGACAATGTTACACCCCTGTTTAAAAAGGGGGAGCGGGATAAACCCAGCAACTACAGTCCAGTCAGCCTAATGTTGGTGGTAGGGAAACTTTTAGAGACAATAATCCGGGACAAAATTAATTGGAACTTGGAAAAGTATGGGCTAATAAGTGAGAGTCAGCATGGATTTGACTAACTTGATTGAGTTTTTTGATGAAGTAATGAAGAGGGTTGATGAGGGTAGTGTGGTCGATGTTGTGTATATGGACTTTGAAAAGGTGTTTGATAAAGTACCACATGATAGACTTATTAGCAAAATTGAGGTAAATGGGATTAAAGGGACAGTGGCTGTATGGATACAAAAGTGGCGGAGGGATAGAATGCTGAGAGTGGTGGTGAACGGTTGTTGTTCAGACTAGTGTGCAGGGGTCGGTATTAGGGCCACTGTTCTTTTTGATACATGTTAATGACCTGGACTTGGATATACAGGGCATAATTTCATAGGTTGCTGATGACATGAAATTTGGAAATGTAGTAAACAATGGGAAAGATAGTAACAGACTTCAGGAGGACAAAGACAGACTGATGAAATGGGCAGGCAGATGGCAGATGAAATTTAATGCAGAGAAATGTGAAGTAATACATTTTGGTAGGAAGAATAAATATCGGCAATAACAACAACAACTTGTATTTATATAGCGCCGTAAACGTAGTAAAACATCCCAAGGCGCTTCACAGAAATGTTATAAGACAAAACAAATACATTTGACACCAAGCCACATAAGAAGAAATTATAGCAGATGACCAAAAGCTTGGTCAAAGAGGTAGTTTTTAAGGAACGTCTTAAAGAGAGATAGAGAGGCGGAGAGGTTTAGGCAGGGAGTTCCAGAGCTTGGGGCCTAGGCAACAGAAAGCACAGCCACAAATGGTTGAGCGATTATGATCAGGGATGCTCAAGAGGGCAGAATTAGAGGATTGCAGACGTCTCGGGGGATTGTGAGGCTGGAGGAGATTACAGAGATAGGGAGGGACGAGGCCATGGAGGACTTGAAAACAAGGATGAGAATTTTTAAATTGAGGCATTGCTTAACCAGGAGCCAATGTAGGTCAGTGAGCACAAGGGTGATGGGTGAGCAGGACTTGGTGCAAGTTAGGACACGGGCAGCCGAGTTTTGGATGACCTCAAGTTTACGTAGGGTAGAATGTGGGAGGCCAGCCAGGACTGCATTGGAATAGTCAAGTCTGGAGGTAACAAAGGCATGGATGAGGGTTTCAGCAGCACATGAGCTGAGGCAAGGGCATAGACGGGCGATGTTACAGAGGTGGAAATTGGGCGGATATGTGGCCAGAAGCTCATTTCAGGGTCAAATATGACACCAAGGTTGCGAACAGTCTGGTTGAACCTCAGACAGTTGCCAGGGAGAGGGATGGAGTTGGTGGCTAGGGAATGCAGTTTATGGCGTGAACCAAAGACAACGGCTTCGGTCTTCCCAATATTAATTGAAGAAAATTTCTGCTCATCCAGAACTGGATGTCGGACAAGCAGTCTGACAATTTAGAAACCGTGGAGGGGTCGTGAGACGTGTTAGTGAGTTAGAGCTCAGTGTCATCAGCGTACATGTGGAAACTGATGCTATGTTTTCGGATGATATTGCCAAGGGGCAGCACATAGATGAGAAATAGGAGGGGGCCAAGGAAGACCCCGGAGGTAACGATGTGGGAGAGCGAAAAAAACCATTGCAGGTGATTCTCTGGGTATGATTAGATAGATAGGAATGGATCCAGGCGAGTGCAGTCCCACCCAGCTGGACGATGGTGGAGAGGCATTGGAGGAGGATGGAGTGGTTAACCGTGTCAAAGGCTGCAGACAGGTCCAGGAGGACGAGGGGGGAAAGTTTACCTTTGTCACAGTCACAAAAGATGTCATTTGTGACTTTGGTAAGAGCCCTTTCGGTACTGTGACAGGAGCAGAAATCAGATTGAAGGGATTCAAACATGGAGTTCTGGGATCGATGGGCATGGATTTGGGAGGCGACAACAAGTTCAAGTACATTGGAGAGGAAAGGGAGGTTGGAGATGGGGCAGTAGCTAGCAAGCAAAGTGGGGTCAAGGGCTGTTTTTTTGAGGAGAGGGTGATGACGGCAGATTTGAGGGAGAGGGGGACAGTACCTGAGGAGAGAGAACCGCTAACAATGTCGGCTAACATAGGAGCCAGAAAATGAAGTTGGGTGGTCAGTAGTTTAGTGGAAATAGGATCAAGGGACAGGATGAGCGTGGAGAGGACAAGAGGGGAGATCAGAGAGAAACTGGAGAGAGATGCAAGTTTAGGGCTGGGGCAGCGGGGAGCCTCGGAGGAAGTTTGACCCAGTGGACTAGGGGAAGGAAGGGAAGTGGCAGAGGCAGCTGATTGGATGGTCTCAATCTTAGAGACAAAGACATCCATGAGCTCCTCACACGTTGTTGTTGGAGGTGCGTGTGATGAAGACAGGGAAGAGGGGTTTAAGAAGATGGTTAGCAGTAGACAATAATAACTGGGGGTTATCTTTGCATTCCAGATTGATCCTGGAATAGTGAGCAGTTTTGGCAGAGAACGATAGGACCCGATTGTCATGTATCTTACATTATTATATATAACTGTATCCTAACATGCTATACATGACTGTAATAAGAAATGACCTGTAACCACCAGCATACCTTACCACCAGGGGTGCACTTGCAAGAGACAGGTATATAAGGACAGGTCTCAGGCAAGTGCAGCATTCCAGAGCTGTGAAATAAAGGTGCAGGTCGAGAGTGACCTTGACTTCACTACATGCCTCGTGTGAACCTGTACTGAGGGGACAGGACTTTACACTGATAATGTTTTATGAGGTCCAGCCAGATCTGGCGGTGAATGGTTAAACCAGTTGTCCGCCACATCCGTTCAAGTCTGTGCTCTTTGGACTTGAGGGAGTGAAGATGGGGTCTGTACCGGGGGAATGGCCAGGGTGAGAGAGAATAATGCTTTTAATAGGAACTAGGGCATCAAAGGTAGTGGTGAGGGTGTGGTTGAGCAGATCGGTGACTGCAGAAATGTCATGGATGTTCTCTGTGCATACTATAGATATACTCTCTGTGTAGTCACTGTATAGTTGCATAAGATGGAGACTTGTTGACCGGAGGTACCATCAACAAGGTTCACACTGTATACACTCTGCTGGCACCACCAGAGGGCACAACTGGTGGAGGCCCAGGGGTCACCTGTACTCCACAGGTACCCAGGTATAAAAGAGAGCCCACCGAGGGAGGCTACTCGGTTAGCGTCATGTTGGCGTTGCGGAGGAAATCACCAGGCTCACCAGTGCCGTTTTAAGGACCATGTGTGCAAAGGGTGCAGCACAAAGGGCCACCTTCAGCGAATGTGTAAAAGAAATATGACTCATTGTGTTGATGAAGAGACTGCAGAGGGCCATGAATCCAGCGCAGATTATGAAGCGATAGTCAGAGAGGCAGCTCAGCCCCACAATGAGGTATATGGCATGTTTACCTGCACCATAGAATGTTCTCCGTTGAGAATGGAAGTCGAGATAAGCGGTGTTCCAGTCTTCATGGAAGTGGACATGGGGGCAAGCCAGACAGTAATGAATCAAGAAGCCTTTGAGAGGCTATGGGACAATCAAACTGAACGACCTAAGTTGGTCCCAGTTCAGGCAAAGCTGCTCACCTGCACCAATGAACTTATCCCAGTCGTTGGTAGTGCGGATGTAAAGGTACTCCTTGATGGTGCGGTGCACAAGTTACCACTGTGGATTGTTGCAGGTGATGGACCAATGCTACTCGGAAGAAGGTGGATGAAGAAGATCCATTGGAGCAGGGAAGATTTCATCCCTCCAGCGATCGACGTCCCCCGCGCTCAGAGGCAAAGCAAATCCCCACCTGAGGTTAGATTCGGCACCAGAGATCAGATCAGAACAGCACCCGAGGCACAGACCATTCAGCACGACTGCGGAGATGATCCAGCTGAGACGACCCGAATGCACCTTCCAAGCTCCAGTGGCAGGACTCCGGAGGAAGAAAATCAGATCCAAAGACGACTTCCCAGCTTTGGTGGCAGAACCCGGGGAGAAGAGGATCACAGCAGCCGAAATCGTGGATGGAAGAAAGATGGCGCCCAAACCACGAGGTGAAGCGCTGAAGGAAAAGATGGCGGTGGCCAGACCACGAGTTGCAGTGCTGATGGAGCAACACATGGTACCAAGCGAAGAAGAGGATTGGGGTAAAGATAGCAAGGCTCTCTTAAAGGAGGCCAGCAACCCACCACACTTAAAGGGACAGTCCCACAATGTAATAACAACTGTGAGCTAAATGTAAAGCTTGTAATTGACGATCAGAGTTTTATACATGTAATAAGCAAAGAAAAGTCTGGTGATTGCGATCGGAGCTACAGTTTATCTACAATAAGCAATGAAACATTGTGCGATGCAGGATTTCAACTGTATTCTGATTATATAGCGGGCAAACACTATCGGAAGCACACAGGTCCAGCGGGCTACCCGATGCTGTAGCCTGTGCCCCTGGGACCAGGGTGATGCACCATGGAGTGTGGCCACAAGCAGCTAAAATAGACAAGCTGCAGAGAAAGCGATCTCAGGAGGGCAATGGCATCGGTATCGATACCCTGCCTCTGATCGGCTCCACCTCTCAGGCACCCAATGGTGCCAACCGCCACGAGCCTGAAAGAGCAAACTGCGCTAAGGCACAGCCCCCAGACTCCATCGCCGCCAAGGCTACGCCCGGGAGCGAGGGGGTCCCCTGCGGCGGTTCTCCCAATTGGGATCGGGACCAGCCAGGATCCCAAACCAAATAATGCCCAGGCAAGCGAGTCAGCAGTTCCCTGTGCACTGCTAGACGACTGCTCCTCTGGGAGCAGCAGCAACCCAGGGTGCAAGGAGAGGACAGGGACGTCACAGGCATCTGTGAACTTGTCCGACGCTAGGAGCAACGGCGAAGGCAGCCGAGAGGGGCAACTGGAGCCAACCGGGTTCCCACCGCCAGCACTGGGAACCGCGCCGCAACCAGACTACCTGGACACCACCCAGCAGCTCTAGAACTAGCTTGTCCTCATGCACCGGTGCTGACCCCAGCACTGATCCCAAAGCTGTACCATCAATGTATCTCACCAGTCAAATCTATTTGCCTCACAACTGTAGCACAAATGCAATGATGTAAATGCAAATTTCCTTTTCTGGACTTGAATGTATATGAATGTATAAGAATGTGATGAGCCACCGGCATGATCTATATGTGGGGGGGGGGGAAATGAATGCATGTAGCCATGGACACACACATGGATCACACCCAGAACCCACTGAAGTCCCACTGCATCATCGAACCATCCCAACTGGAAACCACTACCCAACGTTGTGGCAATAAGGACCTGGGGGTTAATAGGGAGAGAGCCAAGACAAAGCACAGCCAAGGTGCAAGGGCTATTGGCACTTAAGTCTGGGGAAAGCCAAGCCAGAGCACAAAGTGCAAAGATATTGGCACAAAAATCTTGGGGGAGAGTGATGTTATATATGCATACTATAGATATACTCTCTGTGTAGTCACAGTATAATTGCATAAGATGGAGACTTGTTTACTGGAGGTACCAGCAACAAGGTTCACACTGTATACACTATGCTGGCACCACCAGAGGGCGCAACTGGTGGAGGCCCAGGGGTCACCTGTACACCACAGGTACCCAGGTATAAAAGGGAGTCCACCATGTGGCTTCCTCACTCTGGAGTTATATTAAATGGACTAAGGTCACTACAGTTCAAGTGCAATACTTTGCCTCGTGGACTCATTATCAGAGCATCTAAAGACATAACGATGGCGATTGGAGGGCCAAAAGGCTGGACAGTTGGGAGTTGATAAGTGCAGTTATAAGAGAAAACTTTTTCCAGGGGGGGACGCAGAAGAAAGTAGGGTTGGGTGGGGGAAGGGGAATGTGGGTGGAGAACAATAGGAGGAAATGGTCAGAGATGGCCTTATCTGCGATTGACATGATGGGGTAGCGAGAGATGGCAAGGTTGACGGGGTGGCTGTGAATATGGGTTGCAGAGTTCATATGGAGGGAGAGAATAAGGGAGGACAGGAGGGCAGTGAACTCAGAGGGGAGGGAGCATGATGAATTGAGATGGAGGTTGAAATCACCGAGGATGAGAAGTCGCTCGATGCAGAGGCTGAGGGTGGAAAGCATTGAGGATATATCGGTGATAAAAATTTCTATCATACATGGGTGGGTGGTAGAGAATGAGAATTTTAAATGAGAGGTGAGTGGGGTGGAATAGGGGGAGATGTTCAAGGAGGAGTAGGGGGACAGACCAAGGTGTGATTTGCTGCTGAGAGCCACACCACCATCACGGCGGTCTGAGCTGGGGAAGTAGTGGAAGATATAGCCAGACGGGGAGGCTTCATTTCAGGGTAAGGTGTCATCGCCCCTTAACCAGGATTCTGTCAGGGTCATGATGTCGATGCAATCATCCACGGTAAGCTCATGGATGGCAAGGGCCTTGTCCACAAGTGAACGGACGTTTGGGAGGAAGATGAGGAGTGGGTCAGTGATAGCTGATCCACTGTCAGAGTCCACAGGGTCAGCACTGGGAGGGGTGAGTTGGACGGGGAGGAGATTGGCAAGATTAGCCCCCAGTGGGCCCACTGGATGGAAGGTTGGTGAGATAGTAGGATGGAAGAGTTGGGGTTGCTGCTTGTAAGGAGGCAGCGACGAGTGCCTCAATGGGCCCTTCGGAGGATGCCAAGAGAACCTTAGAGGGAGCTGTAGTCTTATCCAGGAGGGAGTCGAGGCTGGGACAACGGCAGGAGAGTAGGAAGGTCGAAGAGTACTGAAAGGTTGGGGTAGGGATTTGGGAGAGCAGAGTATCTGAGAGAGGAGAGATGAAAGGCAGCATGACGACAGGAGAGACTGGTCAGGGAGGGGTAGAGAGAAAAGAAAAAGGGGGAGAAAGAAGTCGAAATAGAAGTGATGGGCTCGGGTCCGAAGCGGCAGCCAAAATGTGCCGCAAATGGACACAGGGAAAAACCCATTACATAGGCCTGGTTATGTAGCAATTATAGGAGTGCATATTTCCTGGTAGTAACAGGGAATAGGTTAGTGACAATAGTAAGGAGTCCAGAGTTAAAGTCGGAGGTCCCATGGAGGGCAAAAGTTGACATCAGGAAGATGGAATCGGTTTGGAGCATCGATGAACTGTTGTCCAAGTTCAGAAACAAGCGAGAAAAGTCCAGTAGCAGGCGAGAGAAGTGCAGAAGCTAGTTGAAGGATAGAGAATTGAAGGATGGAGGTTATTGCCATGGTAATGAGAATTGGTTTCGGTGCAAGAAGATGATGGCAAAGTTCCCGTGCAGTTGGAGGTGTCATGTATGTATGCTTGGTGTTACTAGCCACCAGGTGGCGCTACTGTCGGAGGTCATTGGGCTGTACGCACGTGTGTGAGGCCCAGGTATAAAAGGCAAGCCATCATGTAATGTAATCACTTTGGTCCCTAATAAAGCAGAGCCAGGTTTGTACCTGTGTTAGTTTACAGTATTCAGTCTATCGAGTTATCACATACATAACATTTGGCGACGAGGTAATTTAAGAACCTTCGCATGCAAAAATGAGCACAATTGGAATTCTGGAGAGACTCGTGGAGGGAGAGGACTGGGCAGATTTTGTAGCTCACCTGGACCAGTACTCGCCATGACAGGAGCTGACAACTGCTGGATGGAACACCGCCTAATCCGATCCATCATCAATATAAACATAGCCCCAAAGAAGAGGGGACAGCAGAAGCAGTGCTGCAAAAAGATTAATGCCGGGGCACTTAAAGACCCAGCTTAGAGCCTATACAGCCAGCGCCTCACAGATAATCTGGCGTGCCTTGATGACCCTGAGATACTGAGTGCCCACAGCGCTTAGTCTACCCACCAGGTCTCCATAACCAGTGCCTGTGAAGAGACACTTGGTTACTCAACCTGAAAACATCAGGACTGGTTTGATGAAAATGATTAGGAGACCCAAGAACTAATAGATCGTAAGTGCAGAGCATTTCTGAGCCTCAAGCAACAACCCAACTCAGGAGCTGCAAAGCAACGTTATAGACATCTCAAGGCTGAGGTCCAGTAAAAAACCCAGGACCTAAAGAACAGGTGGTGGATGGAGAAAGTACAGGAGATACAACAACTGGCCGACAGCCATGATATGCGAGGATTCTTCGCTGCAGTCAAGGCCACCTACGGGCCAAACTCCCAAGGCCCCACTCCTGGCCAAGAACGGGGAAACACTCATCAAGGACACCGAGGCTGTCAGAGCCCGATGGAAGGAGCACTTTGAAGATCTCCTCAGTCGAAACTCTGCCTTTGACTCGAGTGTTCTCAACTCCACATCGCAGCATGCGACCTGCCACCACCTCAGTGAAACTCCAACACTGCACGAGGCAGGAAAAGCCATAAAACAGCTCAAGAATAACAAGGCTACGAGTGCGGATGGAATTTCCACTGAGGCACTAAAGTATGGCGGAGAGGCGCTGTTGGCGCGGATACATGACCTCATCTCTCTTATTTGGAGGGAGGAGAGCATGCCGGGAGATCTCAGAGATGCAGTGATTGTGACCATCTTTAAAAGGGGGGACAAGTCCGACTGCGCCACTGGGAAGGTTGTCGCTAGAGTTCTCCTCAACCGTCTTTTCCCTGTGGCCAAGGAGCTCCTTCTGGAATCACAGTACGGATTTTGTCCCCTACGGACACAACGGGCATGATCTTTGCAGCGTGCCAGTTGCAGGAAAAATGCAGGGAGCAGCGCCAGCACTTATACATAGTCTTTTTCGATCTTACAAAGGCTCTTGACGCTGTCAACATTGAGGGCTTATGGAGTGTTGGATGCCCCCAAAGGTTTGTCAACATCCTTTGCCTGCTCCACGATGATAATGCAGGTTGTGATCCTTACCAGTGGTTCAATTTCAGACCCAATCCAAGTTCGGACCGGGGTCAAACAGGGCTGTGTCATCGCTCCAACCCTCTTCTCAATCTTCCTCGCTGCCATGCTCCACCTCACAGTCGACAAGCTCCCCGCTGGAGTGGAACTAAATTACAGAACCAGTGGGAAGCTGTTTAACCTATGCCGCCTCCAGGCTAGGTCCAAGATCACCCCAACCTCTGTCGTTGAGCTGCAGTATGTGGATGATGCCTGCACCTGTGCACATTCAGAGGCTGAACTCCAGGATATAGTCGATGTATTCACTGAGGCATATGAAAGCATGGGCCTTACGCTTAACATCTGCAGGACAAAGGTCCTTCACCAGCTTATCCTCTCCACACAGACCTGCCTCCCAGTCATCAAGATTCACGGCGCGACCCTCGACAACGTGGACCACTTTCCATACCTCGGGAGCTTTTTATCAATAAAGGCAGACATTGATGCGGAGATTCAACATCACCTCCAGTGCGTCAGTGCAGCCTTCGGTCGTCTGAGGACAAGAGTGTTCGAAGACCAGGCCCTCAAATCTACCACCAAACTCATGGTCTACAGGGCTGTAGTAATACCCGCCCTCCTGTATGGATCAGAGGCATGAACGATGAACAGAAGGCACCTCAAGTTGCTGGAGATATATCACCAATGATGTCTCCACAGGATCCTGCAAATCCCCTGGGAGGACAGGCGCACCTCAGTGTCCTCGCCCAGGCTAACATCCCCAGCATTGAAGCACTGACCACACTCGATCAGCTTCGCTGGGCAGGCCACATAGTTCACATGCCAGACACGAGACTCCCAAAGCAATTGCTCTATGCGGAGCTCCTTCACAGCAAATGAGCCAAAGGTGGGCAGCGGAAATGTTACAAGGACACCCTCAAAGGCTCCTTGGTAAAGTGCGACATCAACACTGATACCTGGGAGCCCCTGGCCGAAGACCGTCCTGGGTGGAGAAAGTGCATCTGGGAGGGTGTTGAGCTCTTCAAATCTCAAGAGCGTGAAGAGGTCAGGCGCAGGCAGCGGAAGGAGCGTACTGCAAATCAGTCCCACCCCCCACTTCACCCGATGAATGTCTGTCCCATCTGTGACAGGATCTGTGGCTCTCGCACAGGACTGTTCAGCCACCAAAGGACTCACTTTAGGAGTGGAAGCAAGTCTTCCTCGATTTCGAGGGACTGCCTATGATGATAATGACTTCGTGGCTAAGAAAATGGAGGAACTCATTGACGCAGTTAGGCGCAGGGCAGTCTTCCTCACGGTTTGTGGTCTGAAAATCTATGGACTCATAAAGAATCTTCTCTCGCCTGCAAGTCCAATGGACAAGGACTATGAGAAATTGTGTGCTCTGGTACATGACCATCACAAACCAGAAGAAGACATCATCATCTCACGATATCGATTCTACACACACATTCGTTCTGAGGGCCAGTATGTGTCGGAATTCATTGCCGACCTAAGAAGTCTAGCTGGACTGTGTAAGTTCGAAAACACATTGGAAGACATGCTGCGGGACTTCTTTATAATCGGCATCAACCACGAGGTGATCCTGCGTAAGCTACTGGTGGTGGAGATGCTGAATTTGAACAAAGCCATCACGATTGCCCAGGCATGCATGATGATGGACAAAAACTTAAAGCAGATATCATCGAAAAATCGGAACTCGGCAAGTACTGTAAACAAGATTATATCGTCGTTTGCAGAGCTGCATATGGCAGGGCCTACTCGACTGCATATGCGAAACCTGTGGCTGCCCAAAGTCCGCCAATGGGAATGAATCCGATGTCGTTGTGTTGGCATTGTGGGGGCAATCTTCGGCCTCATCAGTGTCGGTTTAAACAGTACATTTGAAAAGGCTGTTTGAGACTGGGGCATCTCCAGGGCATGTGTCCGCAACTGAGCAAGCGTGCTGTGACACACCATGTGGAGGATGATGACCAGTATAGCGTGGATCCGGATATACAATCCGAGGTACCAGAGGAGGAAGTGTATGGCTTGTATTTGTTCATAACAAAGAGCCAACTGATAATGATTAATGTGAAACTTAACGGGGTGACGGTACCGATGGAATTGGACACGGGTGCGAGTCAATCAATAATGAGCCAGAGGGCATTCGACAAGCTGTGGGATACTAAGGCTGTGAGGCCTAAGCTGAGTCCAGTCAATGCCAAGTTGCGTACGTACACTAAAGAACTCATAACGGTGATTGGCAGTGCAGTCGTCAAGGTGTCGTATGATGGTGCGGTTCATGATTTACTGTTATGGATTGTTCCAGGCAATGGTCCAACGCTGTTCGGCAGGAATTGGCTCGAAAAAATCAAATGGAATTAGAATGATATCAAAGCGTTGTCGTTGGAGGATGATACTCCATGTGCTTAAGTGCTGAGCAAGTTCCCCTCACTGTTCGAACCAGGCATCGGCAATTTCACAGGAGCCAAGGTGCAGAACCACGTGGACTCGGATGCAAGACGCGGCCATCATAAAGCTCGGGCGGTTCCGTACATGCTGAGGGATAAGGTTGAAATCGAACTGGACAGACTCCAGCGTGAAGGGGTCATTTCACCGGTCGAATTTAACGAATGGGCCAGCCCCATTGTTCCCGTATTGAAGAGTGATGGCACTGTCAGGATTTGTGGAGACTACAAGATTACCATCAACCGAGTTTCGAAACAGGATCAATACCTGTTACCGAAGGCTGATGACCTGTTTGCAACGCTAGCCAGTGGGAAGTCGTTCACTAAACTGGATCTGACTTTGGTCTACATGACACAGGAGCTGGTCGAGACATTGAAGAAACTTATATGCATCAACACTCATAAAGGACTGTTTATCTACAACAGGTGTCCTTTCGGAATTCGCTCGACTGAGCCATATTTCAGAGAAACATGGAGACTCTACTGAACCGTCGTGTTCCAAGATGACATCCTGGTCACAGATCGTGACACCGCTGAACATCTGAACAACCTAGAAGATGTTCTACATCGTCTGAACAAAGTGGGACTCAGACTGAAACGTTCGAAGTGTGTCTTCATGGCACCGGAAGTCGAATTCCCGGGGAGGAAAATTGTTGCTGACGGCATCAGGCCCACGGACTCGAAAACCAAGGCCATCAAAAATGCACCCAAGCCTCAGAATGTGATGGAGCTGCGTTCGTTCCTTGGTCTACTCAACTACTTTGGTAATTTTCTATCTAGATTGAGCACTTCATTAGAGCCACTGCACATGCTGCTAAGAAAAGGCGACAACTGAGTTTGGGGCACGTCTCACAATAGAGCTTTTGAGAAAGCTACTAATCTGCTTTGCTCTAACAAGCTGCTGGTACATTATGATCCGTGTAAGCATCTAGTATTGGCCTGTGATGCTTCGTCATATGGAATTAGTTGCGTGCTCCAACAAGCTAATGAGTCGGGTAAACTACAACCTGTTGCTTCTAAAAGTTTGTCAAAGGCAGAAAGAGCCTACAGCATAGTAGAAAAAGAAGCATGAGCCTATGTGTATGGGGTTAAAAAGATGCATCAGTACCTGTTTGGTCTTCGGTTTGAACTAGAAACAGATCACAAGTCACTCATTTCATTGTTTTCGAAAAACAAAGGTATCAATACCAATGCATCGTCCCGTATCCAGAGGTAGGTGCTAACATTATCTGCCTATGATTATGTCATTCGACATAGACCTGGCACCGAGAATTGTGCCGATGCATTGAGCCGTCTGCCGTTGCCCACACCGGAGGTGGAGATGCCATAACCTGCAGACCTACTGTTAGTTATGGATGCTTTTGAAAGTGAAGGAACCCTTGTCAAGGTTCAACAAGTTAAGACCTGGACCAGCCAGGACCCGATATTATCTGTTGTGAAACGTTGTGTCCTTAATGGTGATTGGTCTGCCATACCCAAGCAAATGGGTGATGAGACCAAACCTTACAACCGTCGCAAAGACGAACTATCCATTCAGTCAGATTGTTTACTGTGGGGTAATTGTGTTGTCATGCCTAAGAAAGGCAGAGAGAAATTTGTGCATGACCTACATGGCAGTCATCCCGGTATTGTCATGAAGAAAGCCATTGCCAGGTCTCATGTATGGTGGCCTGGAATTGAGTCTGATCTGGAATCATGTGTGCATCAGTTCAACACTTGCATGCAGCTAAGTAAAGCACCAGCGGAATCGCCGCTGAGTCTGTGGTCGTGGTCACCTAAACCATGGTCCAGGATCCACGACTTTGCAGGTCCTTACTGGGAAAGATGTTTTTGGTGGTTGTGGTGGATGCATATTCCAAGTGGATAGAGTGTATAATCATATCATCCAATACATCCACAGCTACCATTGAGAGCCTTCGTGTCATGTTTGCCACTCATGGTCTGCCCGACATTGTTGTAAGTGACAACAGACCTTGCTTCAGTAGTCTGGAGTTTCAAGAGTTCATGAAACTCAACGGTATCAAACATGTGATGTCAGCGCCATTCAAACCTGCATCTAATGGTCAAGCAGAACGTGCTGTCCAAACCATCAAGCAGAGTATGAAACGTGTAACTCAAGGTTCACTCCAGACTCACTTGTCATTCATATTGCTTAGTTACCTCACATGCTTACCAGGGTCCCCCCTGCTGAACTATTGAAGAGCGGTCTCAAGACCAAACTCTTTCTTGTCCACCCTGACTTAAACAATTATGTTGAATACAGATGTCAAGTTCAGCAGTGGTATCATGATTGCGCTGCTGTGTCACGCGACATTTCTGTTAACGATCCTGTGTATGTACTAAATTATGGTCAAAGTCCCTAGTAGATCGCCGGTATTGATGTGGCCAAGGAGAGTAACAGAGTGTTTATCGTTAAGCTCAAGAATGGGCAAACATGCAGGAAACATGTTGATCAGATAAAGCTGCGGCACATGGATGAACTGGAACAGTCTGAGGAAGACACAATCAGTGACCAACCAACCTACCCTCAGTCATCAGAGGACTCCGCTGTCATCAATGAATCTGGACTTTCAATCCCTGACGTGGTCATTGCCACTCCCATCAGAGCGGCTACCCAGCCCCAAGTCATAACAGACTCAGAATGCTTGCCCAAGGCTGGAGTTGAACTGAGACGTTCAACTCGGGAGCGGAAAGCCCCAGACTATCTCAATTTGTAAAAAGACCGTTACTAATATCTTAAAGGAGGATATTTTCATGCATGTGTGCTTGGGGTTACTAGCCACCAGGTGGCGGCACTGTCAGAGGTCATTGGGCTGTACGCACGTGTGTGCAGTCCAGATATAAAAGGCAAGCCATCATGTAATGTAATCACTTTGGGCCCTGATAAAGCACAGCCAGGTTTGTACCTGTGTTAGTTTACAGTATTCAGTCTATCGAGTTATTACATACATAACAGGAGGTCACCGTGGATCAGAAGCAGCGGAGAAAATGTAAAACCACATAAGCCAGCGACTGACAAAGCAGAAAAAGCAGGAGAACGAGTCGGTCAGCTCAGCAGAGGGATGACAGCAATAGCAGTAACCAACAGGGCTGAGAAAAGTCGGACAAGTGTGGTTCAGTGTAATCCAGTGTAATCCAGTGCAGAAATGTAGTCTTGATGAGTGAAGCCCAGAAATTCAGAAACCAAATTTGAGAAACAGACAGCAGGGATGGGGGATGGGTGATGACGGTTTAAAGCAGTTAACTTGTAGTTAACTTGTAGTTGGGGCTAAAATGCGCCAACTAAATAAACAAAATGATACAATTTTAAAGGGGGTGCAGGAACAGAGAGACCTGGGGTGCCCAAATCTTTGAAGGCAGCAAGACAATTAGCACAAGTTGTTAAAAAGGCATATGGGATCCTTGCCTTTATAAATAGAAGCATAGAGTAAAAAAGTATGGAAGTTATGCTTAACATTTATAAAACACTGGTTAGCCCTGTCAGGCTTGAAAACCCAGTGTACGGCCCAAGAAACTGAACTCTGTGATTAAGCATTTTATACAGAATGTTTAAAAAGGTTAATGTAAAAGACAAAAGCTGTAAATACTGACTTCCTGTAATCTGTAAGAACTCCTGGAGACTCCTGTTTAAAATGCGTCCTGTTAATCTGTGCAGAAACCCCAACACAATACTGACTGTAAGAAACCTTTTATGGAAATATAAAACCACACAAACTGTAATCTGAAGAGATACCCCAACACAATAGAAACGACAATGACTGTAAGAAACCTTTTGTAGAAATGTAAACACTGATACTGACTAAACCTTTGTAGAAATGTAAACACCAATACTGACTATGTGATAACTATAATGAGACACAGTGAGGTCCATGAAAGCGCTAGACTATAGACAATAGACCAGTTTACGAAGTGCTAATGCGTGCTCAAAGAAGATAGGTCATCAATAGATCAAAGGAAGGAATCAATGGATGGTAGGTAGCCATGGAAACAACATATGAGAAAAGGCAGGGACATGAGCTCACAGACCACGGAACAACAGCCCGCAGTAATCAGAGAAGGGTGACCCAGTCAGTCATCAGAAGTTGAGCTCCATGAACCCATCAGACCATTGGGTCGATGGTGAGTGCGCAGGGAAACTGAGGCAGAGACTGAGTAAAGACAAGTGGGAATACATCAAGGAAGGGTGACCCGGTCAGTCATCAGAAGCCGCGCATCACAACATGTCAGTGGACCACTGGGACTATCGGGAGCACACAGGCAACTGAGGAACTGGTAACTATAACATAGCTTAGCAGCTCAAGGCACAGATTGATAGATGTAATGTTGATAACAGGTTGATCAGACTCAGTAATGACTGTCACGCACAGTGGGAACTATACTCATTGGTGTCTTGTCATTATTTTCCAGAGTTGAACTCTGAGAAGTAGCAGGTAGTGTTAACGAATTGTTCTTGCCTGCTACAAATTAATCCGGGACGATACCATCATCTTACAGCCCTCAGTTGGAGTATTGTATTTACTTTGGGCACCACACTTTAGGAAGAATGTCAAGCCCTAAGAGAGGGTGCAGAGGAGATTTACCGGAATGGTACCAGAGATTGCAGTAATGTAGAGAGGCTGGGGAAGCTGGAGTAGTTCTCTTTACAGCAGAGAAGGTTAAGAGGAGATTTGATAGAGATGTTCAAAATTATGACTGGTGTTGATAGAATAAATAAGGAGGAACTGTTTCCAGTGGAAGAAGGGTCGGTAATCAAAGCAGAGATTTAAGTTGATTGCCAAAAGAACCAGGGCCAGCATGAGGAAACATTTGTTTTACACAGAGAGCTGCTGTGGTCTGGAATGCACTGCCTGAAAGGGTGGTGGATGCAGATTCAATAGGGAATTGGACATATGCTTGAAAAGCAAACATTTGTAGGGCTGTGGGGAAAGAGGGACTAAATGGATAGTTCTTTCAATGATCCGGCAAAGGCCCGATGGGCCCAATGGACTCCATCTGTGCTGCATCATTCTATGATTCTATTATTCTGCCATATCCCTTTAATTGCCCCATTCCTTTAAATTTAATTCACACACAGTTTCGCACACCCACCACAGTTGTGTTCACTGCACAAACCCAAATCTTCCAACTGAAGCAATGCTAATGATCTGACCTTAGAAAACTGGGTGCAAATATTTCACCCACTTGAGTGAGTCGGAAACCTGCCTCTAACCATTCAGGGCTAACCCTGAGTGCAGATTGGATAACCTAGCACCATAGAATCGTAGGAATTTACAGCACGGAAGAAGGCCATTTTGGCCCATTGTGTCCGCGCCGGCCGACAAACAGCTATCCAGCCTAATCCCACTTTCCAGCTCTTTGTCCATAGCCCTGTAAGTTACAGTACTTCCAGTACTCATCCAAGTACTTTTTAAATGTGGTGAGGGTTTCTGCCTCTACCGCCCTTTCAGGCAGTGAGTTCCAGACCCCCACCGCCCTCCAGGATGAAGACATTTCCCCTCAAATCCCCTCTAAACCTTCTACCAATTACTATAAGTCTATGCCCCCTGGTTGTTGACCCCTCTGCCAAGGGAAAAAGTTCCTTCCTATCCATTCTATCTCGGCCCCTCATAATTTTATGCGCCTCAATGAGGTCTCCCCTCAGCCTTCTCTGTTCCAAAGAAAACAAACCCAGCCTGTCCAATCTTTCCTCAGAGCTAAAATTCTCCACTCCAGGCAACATCCTCGTAAATCTCCTCTGTACCCTCTCCAGTGCAATCACATATTTTTTGTAAAGTGGTGACCAGAACTGCATGGAGTAATCTAGCTGTGGCCTAACTAGTGTTTTATACAGTTCAAGCATATAAGAACATAAGAAATATGAGCCGGAGTAGGCTCCTCGAGCCAGTTCCACCATTCAATAAGATCATGGCTGATCCGATCATGGACTCAGCTCCACTTCCCCGCCCGTTCTCCATAACCCCTTATCCCCTTATCATTTAAGAAGCTGTCTATTTCTGTCTTAAATTTATTCAATGTCCCAGCTTCCACAGCTCTCTGAGGCAGCGAATTCCACAGATTGACAACCCTCTGAGAGAAGAAATTTGTCCTCATCTCAGTTTTAAATGGGCGGCCCCTTATTCTAAGATCATGCCCCCTAGTTCTAGTCTCCACCATCAGTGGAAACATCCTCTCTGCATCCACCTTGTCAAGCCCCCTCATAATCTTATACATTTCGATAAGATCACCTCTCATTCTTCTGAATTCCAATGAGTAGAGGCCCAACCTACTCAACCTTTCCTCATAAGTCAACCCCCTCATCTCCGGAATCAACCCAGTGAACCTTCTCTGAACTGCCGCCAAAGCAAGTATATCCTTTCGTAAATATGGAAATCAAAACTGCACACAGCATTCCAGGTGTGGCCTCACCAATACCCTGTATAACTATAGCAAGACTTCCCTGCTTTTATACTCCATCCCCTTTGCAATAAAGGCCAAGATTCCATTGGCCTTCCTGATCACTTGCTGTACCTGCATACTATCCTTTTGTGTTTCATGCACAAGTACCCCCAGGTCTCACTGTACTGCAGCACTTTGCAATCTTTCTCCATTTAAATAATAACTTACTCTTTGACTTTTTCTGCCAAAGTGCATAACCTCACACATTCCAACATTATACTCTATCTGCCAATTTTTTGCCCACTCATTTAGCCTGTCTATGTCCTTTTTCAGATTTTTTTTTGTGTCCTCCTCACACATTGCTTTTCCTCCCATCTTTGTATTGTCAGCAAACTTGGCTACATTATACTCAGTCCCCTCTTCCAAGTCGTTAACATAGATTGTAAAAGTTGGGGTCCCAGCACTGCTCCCTGTGGCACCCCACTAGTTACTGGTTGCCAACCAGAGAATGAACCATTTATCCCGACTCTCTGTTTTCTGTTAGTTAACCAATGCTCTATCCATGCTAATATATTACCCCCAACCTGTGAACTTTTATCTTGTACAGTAACCTTTTGTGTGGCACCTTGTCAAATGCCTTCTGGAAGTCCAAATACACCACATCCACTGGTTCCCCTTTATCCACCCTGTTCGTTACATCCTCAAAGAATTCCAGCAAATTTGTCAAACATGACTTCCCCTTCATAAATCCATGCTGTCTCTGCCTGACCGAATTTTGCTTTTGCAAATGTCCTGCTACTGCTTCTTTAATAATGGACTCCAACATTTTCCCAACCACAGATGTTAGACTAACGGGTTTATAGTTTCCTGCTTTTTGCCTGCCTCCTTTTTTAAATAGGGACGTTACATTTGCAGTTTTCCAATTTGCTGGGACCGCCCCAGAATCCAGGAAATTTTGGTAAATTACAACCAATGCATCCACAATCCCTGCCGCTATTTCTCTTAAAACCCTAGGATGCAGCCATCAGGTCCAGGGGAGGACCCAGGATCCAGGACCCAGGCATAACTTCCCTGCTCTTGTATTCTATGCCTCGGCTAATAAAGTATTCCGTATGCCTTCTTAACCACCTTATCTACCTGGCCTGCTACCTTCAGGGATCTGTGGACCTGCACTCCAAGGTCCCTTTGTTCCTCTACACTTCTCAGTGTCCTACCATTTAATGTGTATTCCTATGCCTTGTCAGCCCTCTCCAAATGCATTGCCTCACACTTCTCTGGATTGAATTCCATTTGCCACTATTCTGCCCGCCTGACCAGTACATTGATATCTTCCTGCAGTCTACAGCTTACTTCTTTATTATCAACTACACAGCCGATTTTATTATCATCTGCAAACTTCTTAATCATACCCACTACATTCAAGTCGAAATCATTGATATATACCACAAAAAGCAAGGGATCTAATCTAGTACTGAGCCCTGTAGAACCCCTCTGGAAACAGCCTTCCAGTCACAAGAACACCATCAACCATTATCCTTTGCTTCCTGCCTCTGAGCCAATTTTGGATCCAACTTACCACTTTGCCCTGGATCCCATGGGCTTTTACTTTCGTGACCAGTCTGCCATGTGGGACCTTATCAAAAGCCTTGCTAAAATCCCTATACACTACATCAAATGCACTACCTCATTGACCCTCCTTGTTACCTTCTCAGAAAATTCAATCAAGTTAGTCAGACACGACCTTCCCTTAACAAATCCACACTGACTGTCCTTGATTAATCCATGTCTTTCCAAATGAAGATTTATCCTGTGCCTCAGAATTTTTTCCAATAATTTTTCCATCCCCGCGGTTCGGTTGACTGGCCTGTAATTACTCGGTCTATCCCTTTCTCCCTTTTAAAACAAAGGTACAACTTTAGCAGTCCTCCAGTCCTCTGGCACCACACCTGTAGCCAGAGAGGATTGGGAAATGATGGTCAGAGCCTCTGCTATTTCCTCTCTTGCTTCTCTTAAAAGCCTGGGATACATTTCATCCGGGCCTGGGGATTTATCCACTTTCAAAACTGCTGAACTCCTTAATACTTACTCTCTCACTATGTTTATTCATCTAATATTTCACACTCCTCCTCCCTGATTGCAAAGTGTGCATCGCCCCTCTCTTTTGTGAAAACAGATGCAAAGCATTCATTAAGAACCATACCCACGTCTTCTGCCTCCACATACAGTTTACCTCTATGATCTCTAATTTACCCCAATCTTTCTCTAGTATTATCCTCTTGCTCTTAATGTATTTATAAAACATCTTTGGGTTTTCCTTGATTTTACTTGCCATCAGTTTTTCATGCTCACTCTTTGCTTTCCTAATATCCTTTTTAATTGCACCTGTGTACTTTCTATATTCCCTCGAGTTTCTGCAGTATTGAGCACTCGGTATCTGTCATAAGTCTCCCTTTATTTCTTTATCCTACCCTGTATGTCCCTTGACATCCAGGGGACTCTAGATTTGTTAATCCCACCCTTTTTCTTTAAGGGAACATACTTGCTCTGAAACCTCAGAATCTCCTCCTTGAATGCCTCCCACTGCTCTGACACTGATTTACCTTCAAGTAGCTGTTTCCATTCCACTTTGGCTAAATCCCATCTCAGCTCAGCAAAGTTGGCTTTTCCCCAATTGAGAATGTTTATTCCTGGTCTAACTTTGTCCTTTTCCCTAACTACCCTAAATCTATTAGAATTATAGCCACTAGCACCAAAATGCTCTCCCACTGATACAGCTTCCACCTGCCCAGCTTCATTCCCTAAAACTAAGTTCAGAACTGCCCCCTCCCTTGTTGAGCTTGTTACATACTGGCTAAAAATGTTTTCCTGAATGCATTTTAGGAATTCTGCATCCTCTATACCATTTACACTATTTTTATCCCAGTTAATATTAGGGTAGTTGAAATCCCCTACTATTACTGCTGTATAGATTCTGCACTTTTCAGAAATTTGCCTACATATTTGCTCTTCTATCTCCCTCTGACTGTTTGGGGGTCCACAGAACACTCCCAGGAGTGTGATCGCCCCTTTTTTGTTCTTCAATTCAACCCATATGGCCTCATTTGATGGCCCTTCTAACATATCATCGATCCTCACAGCTGTAATCGTTCTTTAATCAATACTGTGACCTCCCCTCCTTAGTTACCCCTCTCTCTATCCCGTCTGAAAACCCTGTAACCAGGAATGTTGAGCTGCCATTCCTGCCCTTCTTTCAGCCATGTCTCAGTAATAGCTATAATATCACACTCACAAGTATCTATCTGTGCTCTCAGCTCATCTGCTTTATTCCCTATACTCCATGCATTGAAGTATATACCATTAAGCCCTGCCAGACTCCCTTGTTGTCTATTTTCAAGCCCTTGTTTCCTCTGTCTTCCAAATTCACTTTCTTTTTTTTTCGATTTCCAATTCCAGCTTTACTTCTCTCCCTACTGAACCTATTCTCAGGTTCCTATCCCTCAGCCAAGCTAGTTTAAACCCTCCCCAACAGCACTAGCAACTGCCCCGCTCCTGCGGGGATACTGGTCCCGGCTCTGTTGAGGTGCAGGTCCCACCACCCCTAGAAATGATCCCAATGCCTCAGGAATCTAAAGCCCTCCTGCCTGCACCATCTCTCTAGCCACGCATTCATCTTCTCTATTCTTCTATTTCTGTACTCGCTAGCAGATGGCATCGGCGGTAATCCGGAGATTACTATCTTTGAGTTCCTGCGTATCTTTTTTTCTTTTTTACTGGTCTTGCGTCTTTATGTACATTTTATTAAAAATAAATGTGAATTGGTGCTGTGAACAGACTCGCCTGTTACAACCTTAATTCATAGAGATATCAGCAAGCCTTTCCTCACAGCGTACTCACATTAGGTAAAAAGTTCCTTCGTTCGAAACATAGAAACATAGAAACATAGAAAATAGGTGCAGGAGTAGGCCATTCAACCTTCAAGCCTGCACCACCATTCAATATGATCATGGCTGATCATGCAACTTCAGTACCTCATTCCTGCTTTCTCTCCATACCCCTTTGTCTCTTTAGCCATAAGGGCCACATCTAACTCCCTTTTGAATATATCTAACGAACTGGGCTCAACAACTTTCTGTGGTAGAGAATGCCACAGGTTCACAATTCTCTGAGTGAAGAAGTTTCTCCTCATCTCAGCCCTAAATGGCTTATCCCTTATCCTTAGACTGTTCTGGACTTCCCCAACATCGGGAACATTCTTCCTGCATCTAACCTTTCCAATCTTGTCAGAATTTTATATGTTTCTATGAGATCCTCTCTCATTCTTCTAAATTCCAGTGAATATAAGCCTAATCAATCCAGTCTTTCTTCATATGTCAGTCCTGCCATCCCGGGAATCAGTCTGGTGAACCTTCGCTGCACTCCCTCAATAGCAAGAATGTCCTTCCTCAGATTAGGAGACCAAAACTGTACACAATATTCAAGGTGTGGCCTCCCTGCTCAAATCCTCTCGCTATGAAGGCCAACTTCACCGCCTGCTGTACCTGCATGCCAACTTTCAATGACTGATGTACCATGACATCCAGCTCTCATTGCACCTCCCCTTTTCCTAATCTGTCACCATTCAGATAATATTCTGCCTTCTTGTTTTTGCCACCAAAGTGGATAATCTCACATTTATCTACATTATACTGCATCTGCCATGCACTTGCCAACTCACCTAACCTGTCCAAGTCACCCTGCAGCCTCTTAGCATCCTCCTCACAGCTCACACTGCCAACCAGCTTGGTGTCATTTGCAAACTTGGAGATATTACATTCAATTCCTTCGTCTAAATCATTAATGTATATTGTAAATAGCTGTGGTCCCAGCACTGAGTGCCGCACTCCACTAGTCACTGCCTGTCATTCTGAAAAGGACCCATTTATTCCTACTCTTTGCTTCCTGTCTGCCAACCAGTTCTCTATTCATGTCAATACCACAATACCATGTGCTTTGATTTTGCACACTAATCTCTTGTGTGGGACCTTGTCAAAAGCCTTTTGAAAGTCCAAATACACCACATCCACTGGTTCTCCCTTGTCCACTCTACTAGTTACATCCTCAAAAAATTCTAGAAGATTTGTCAAGCTTGATTTCCCCTTCATAAATCCATGCTGACTGGGACCGATCCTGTCACTGCTTTCCAAATGCGCTGCTATTACATCTTTAATAATTGATTCCAACATTTTCTCCACTAGTGATGTCAGGCTAACCGGTCTATAATTCCCTGTTTTCTCCCTCCCTCCTTTTTTTAAAAGTGGGGTTACATTAGCTACCCTCCAATCCATAGGAACTGATCCAGAGTGCATGGAATGTTGGAAAATGACCACCAATGTGTCCACTATTTCTAGGGCCACTTCCTTAAGTACTCTGGGATGCAGACTATCAGGTCCCGGGGATTTATTGGCCTTCAATCCCATCAATTTCCCTAACACAATTTCCTGACTAATAAGGATTTCCTTCAGTTCCTCCTTCTCGCTAGACCCTCGGTCCCCTAGTATTTCCGGAAGGTTATTTGTGTCTTCCTTAGTGAAGACAGAACCAAAATATTTGTTCAATTGGTCTGCCATTTCTTTGTTCCCCATTATAAATTCACCTAATTCTGACTGCAAGGAACCTACATTTGTCTTCACTAATCTTTTTCTCTTCACATATCTATAGAAGCTTTTGCAGTCAGTTTTTATGTTCCCTGCAAGCTTACTCTCATATTCTACTTTCCCACTCTTAATTAAACCCTTTGTCCTCCTCTGCTGAATTCGCCAGGCTATTCTAGCCAATTCACGTCTCATACCATCAAAGTTACCTTTCCTTAAGTTCAGGACCCTAGTCTCTGAATTAATTGTTTCACTCTTCACCTTAATGAAGAATTCTACCATACAGGGATCTATCAGGAAACCCAAAGGCCCATTCTAGAAACTAAAGACAGGGGGACTAGACTTTTCACTTCACATCGCCCATCTATGGCCCATACATCGCCGAAAATGGATCTCTATCATCCATTTTGAGGAAAAAGTGGAAACTAGGCCAGAAAGTTCACTGGAAAAATAAGCCCCCAAGTTTTGGCTCACTTCGCTGAACTGATCGGTGAGCTGATCGGCTGAACATCGCCCATCCCAACTTTCGGCATATCGCTGGCACTTCGCTGGGCTGATCGCTCACCGAGAACATGGCTGGGTAATAGTTGCTTTTCCCGGGCTTTACTGAAGGAAATGGGCACTATGGGCGCCATTTTGAAGATTGGAGGGAGGGTGGAGGCAGCTAAAAAATCTTGCTTCGATAGTTGTGAGTTATTTAAGGGTCCTGTATAGATAGATCTACTCAGATTATTAATTATATTTAATTTTACTAATAGTAGCATAGTGGATTATGCATTTTTTACTGAACAGTGCATTTATATCGTGAAAATAATTATTGAAAGTGATGGGGCCTAGTGTTAGACTGGGGCTGGTATAGAGCAAGTAGTTTAATAGATTGACATTCTTTAGTGAAAAGTGCATTTATAGCAAGTGAAAATAATTATTGATAGTGATGGGGCCAATGCTTTCTGCGCCATTACTCATAACCGCTCACACGCTGGTTTCTGAAAGGATCAATTGAAGAGGTGGCAGAGTAATGCATAGACAGAGACAGAGAAGACAAAGGAGGCGAGTGTACAGCCAACGAAGGTATTTGGAAAAGCAATCTTACCTCAACTTGTCTGAAAACGCGTGTCTTAGGAGGCTGCGCTTCCGGGAGGATTTGCCAGCTCATCAAGGGGGATCTGCAGCCTTCCAGCACCATCAGAACCGCACTGTCCGTTGAAGTGAATGTTACTGCAGCCCTAGCCTTCTACGCATCGGGATCTTTTCAGGTTTCAGCTGGCGACACCTGTCATATGTCTCGGCACGCCACACACTGCTACATTCGGCAGGTGACTGAAGCCCTTTACGCTCGCAGGATGGACTTTATAAGCTTCCCCATGACCATGGAGGCACAAACCGGGAGGGCTTTGGGTTTCTCGAGAATAGCAGACTTCCCCAAGGTGCAGGGAGCAATAGACTGCACGCACATTGCCCTGAAAATCCCTTTAAAGAACGCGGAGGTGTTTCGTAACAGAAAGGAATTCCACTCCCTGAATGTGCGGCTTGTTGTCGACTACAAGTAAATAATCATGACAGTAAATGCTACATTTCCTGGCAGCATCCATGATGCGCACATCCTACGTGAGAGTGCTATCCCTGACCTGTTTGTCAATCAGCCAGAAGGTCACAGTTGGATGCTGGGGGATAAAGGATATGGGGCTAGAGTTTCCATTATCTTTGCATGCATAACGCCCACTTAACATCCATTTTACCGCTGAAATGACGTGTAACGCCCAGTTATCGCCCATTTAGCCACAAAATGGAAACTGACGCCCATTTTTCGGATACTTATCGCCGAGCGTTACTTTTGCCATGTATGTAATTCCGCCCACTTCTTTTGGGCGGAATCATCAGAATGGGCGAAACCAATGTCCATAATATCGTCTGCAATCTCCGCCCAAATTTTTCGGTAGACACAGGGAGGAGGTTTCCCATGCACACCCTGTGTCCAATCGGCCCACCTGGCATGCGTCTCGTTGATAAGGGCCTTGTTTGCCTCATCGCTAAAGGGTTTGGCCCTTTTCCTCTCTAAATCAGTCTCATAGGTCATTTTTAGATTGGTTATACAATTATTTAAATGTAAATGTAAATATAAAATTGCAAACACTGCAAATAATTCGACTGTAACCTATTTGCTTCCTCCTCTCTCAATCTCCTCTCTCTCTCTCTACCCCTCGCTCTGCCTTCTGAGCATGTGTGATGACCCCTGACCTCCTGAAACGTGGTAAAATCAGTCGGCCGAAAAAAAATTCTCACTGAAGGCCGTTGCTAGGGACTTCCTCATTCGGTGGGCGAACGCGACATCACTGAAAAATCAGATCACCCATTCCACATCGTCGGCCTAAGGTTGAATGGAAAATCGCAAAAAAAAATGGGCCATGTATCAGCGATCAGTAAGGCTGGAACGTCCTACATCGCTGGAACAAGGCCCATTTTTGGGGGCAATGGCCACCTAGTGGAAAGTCTAGCCCAAGGTGACTCCCACATCAGCAGCAATTCGACATGAGCTGAGCTGAACTGAATCCACAGAATCCTGTCACATTGACCGTAAAATCCCGGCCTCGCAAAAGCTGGTTTTCGGGGCGTGATGCGCATACGCCGAAAGCCAGCTTTTCCGATCTGTCAAGATTTCTCTATCCTCCGCATCCCCAGGAGAAGGACATCCGCGTGGGAGAGATTGGGCTATTTGCCCATCTCCTGCCCAGCGAATGTCCTTCAAACTCTTACGCCTGGTAAAAGCAGGCATATAGCTTACTTTTACCAGTGTAAGAGTTTTAAAACATATAAAAATTAAATGTAATCATAAATTTTTATGTTAAAACACCCTGTCCATTAAGGTAAGTTTATTTTAAACCTTATTAAAACATAATGGTGCAGAAATCCTGCTTTCTCCTTCCCGCAGGCGTTCGACTAGATTTTTTTGAGAACAAATGTCCACCTACCTGAAGTTGATGCGCCCGCTCGAGTTACCGATCCACAGGCCCCCTCTCCCTGTGCATCGCAGCGGGTGCTCGTAGGGACGTGTGCAGGCCTGGAGCTGGAGTCACATGGCTCTGGGCAGCCAATCAGGTATAGTATATTCTTATTCATAGTAACAGGAGTTTCGTAAGGTCCTGTTGCAGAGAGTAGAAACCCATATATAACTAGGCATTAGGCACCTGCTGGATATTTAAAACTCACATAAGCTTAAAATGGACACACACATAAAATGGCTGCCCAGGCATGATGGGAAATCAGGTAGTCAAGCTGTGAACTGTTGAACGTTCAATGACCGAGCAATAACCCTGTGAGGCCCACTATAGGAATGCCTGGGATGCGGGAAGAAAGAGATAAGAAGGAAACCATCTCCTGTGAACAAGGTCATAAACCAATTAATTCCCCAGAAAAAAAGATAAGAGGGAAACCATCTCCTGTAAACAAAGTTATAAACCAATTATTTCTCCCAGATGAAAGAACTAGGGAGAGAACCTATCTCCCGTAATAAAGCCATCGATCAGCCCAAGCTGACAATAACCGAACATATGGTTCCCGGGACACTAGGGGAATTCTATTGGGTTAAAAGAACCTATATGTAATCTATAATCGTTGTGATTGGCTTGTGTCCAGCCGTGATGGGCTGTGTAGCTGTAGTAAACTGTTTGTAACTGTTGTGAAACATATAAAGGTGCATGTAACCCTTTGTTCTGTGGAGAGAAACCTGGATACGGTCCTGAGTTTTCCTCCCCGCTGAGCGTAATAAAGGCCGCCAGGCGTTGGAACCGACTCTGAGTGTTGAGTGATTCTTCTGAGAAAACACTAACACTAACAATGGCGTAGTCGACGGGATTTCCCGGAGTCGCTGGACGCCCGGGTGAGTATAAAAAACCCGGGTGAGTATAAAAAACAATGTTTAATTATAAAGGGTGCGGAAGGTGGAAGCTGGTTGATCGACACGAGGAGACGGTCTAATATCTCAAACGCCTAGCCTGAGCCTGAATTAAGAGGACTTTTGTCCCATGTGACGGCCAGGAACCAAGTAGGCGTAGGGAACACACTTAGACCGTGGGATCGTGATACCGAGAGACATCTTCCGGACCCAGTAGTGTAATTTGAAATACCCCGGGGTAGAACCAAGCGGTGTACAGTGGCTAACGGAATCCAAACCTGTGAACAGGGTCGGACCAACGGGCCGAACGGTGGTAGGTAGTCGTTAAGGTTAACGTAAGCACTGCGGGAATTGCTTAAACGCGTTTTAAGAATTGTATAAGTTTGTGTAACAGCAGAACTTGTGACCTGACAGTAGCTAGGAGACGGTTTACTACAAGTTACGCTAGGTAGAAAGCGGACCTCTGAGAGTAGATTCCTAACGGCACTAGTCCTACCCAGGAATGGCCATGAAAGCAAGTAACCTCGAGTGGGGATCAGAAGGGTCCATTACCCGCCATCTGGTGGAAAAAAAAACAAAAGAAGCTAATCGAAAAAAAAAAAAATGATTAGCTCAGGGTGGAATCCTCAGGAACTACCAGCAAAGCAAAGGGAATGGTGGGAGAAGGAACGGAAAGTCAAAAAGAAAAAAAAGGCTGTGGTCTTGATACTGCGAGCCCATGTAAATTAACATAGGAAACTAAGATTTAAAAAAACTGACGGTGATTATCTTAAGTGAAGTATGGAAGAGGAATAGAACCGGCCAAAGAAAAAGATTAATAGGAAAGAAGAGAGACTTTTGTGAACGTGTGTATTAAATGAGAAGTGCCTGTGTGATTTTTGACTGCGGAATGAATTTTTTATGTTTTCATGTTCCGAAAGCCTGGTTGGAAGAGGAATGCAAGTGTCTGTTTATTTTAGAAACAGAGTGAAAGTCTTTTTTAACCCTTTGTAGTGTTGTCCTGTATGTGGGAAGTTTTAAGACATTTAAGTTAGAAACGCAGGTGTGGATTTATTCGGATGATAAGTTACGGAGCTAGGAAAGTAAACAAATGTATAAAGGATAGGTTTGTTGAGCAAAAGATTTATTTGACACGCTCACTTACTTGTCGAAAGAAAACATGCAATGATTGATTGGGTTGAAAGACATAAATTTAGTCTCGGAATGAGATAAAGAATGCTTTAAAAAAAAGAGCTCTAGCAAAAAAAAAAAGTTTTAAATAAAGATTGAAATTACAAAGTTTGAATTGGGATTTTGAGATATTCAGAGAAGGCACAGGAAATACTGAGGTGGATTTAAAAAAAAGAAAAAGATTAAATTAAATCTGATCAGGTCAAACTCCTGGGCAAGTGGCGAGCTATCTGCGAAGGTGTAAAAGGAACTTTTGGAAAATGTTAAAAAACAGCAAGCTTTAGTAACGACTTTGAAACTGGAGCATTTTGAGATAACGAAAGGCAGCCCTCAAACTCTCAAAGCTGGACTCCATTCCAGTTATGAAAAAAAAAGAAAAAGATAAAGACGCCACTTTGAAAGTAAACAAATGATTTTAAATTAACAACTTTATGGAGTTACGAACCCTCCGTGTAAAATACAAAACCTAATTTGAAGAAAGAAAAAAAGATGTAACGGACTAAATGGAAAAAGACATAACTTACTAAATACTAGTTGATGTTTGCTGTGAAAAAGATATTGGTTTAATTAGAAGGAAAAAAAAAATTGGAATAGGTAAAAAACACTCTACATGGATTCGAATTTTAAATTATGAAAAAGTTTCAATGCAGTTTGAAAAGATTTCCAAAATGGACAGTGTTTATCAAAAATGTTCCGAACAGTCTAAACAAGCAGGAGGGTTTTGAAGATAACGAGGAGAAAGAGAGAAATAAAAAAAACAGAATTGAATTTCAGTAAACAAAATTGCTATTGTATGTGTGGTCTTGTTTTAAAACAATTAAAAAAAAAATTATTTGGCAAGTACTTGAATTAGAAGTTCAGAAAACATTGGAGTTTACTCTAATGATTTATGCTGTTTTTAACGGATTCCTAATTTCGAAGCCAGTTTTGAAGGCACAAAGACTTTTTTTTTCAGATGATTACGTGAAGTCACGTAATGACATCAGGTCTTCTTACAAACCTGGAAAGGAGTTAACCCTTTCCATTGACAGCCGTTTTATACTGAACATTATTAATTTGGATTTCTTAATAGGAAAAAAAAAGACTCACCTAACAGAGGAAACAAAAATAAAAACAGAACTAGCTTATGTAATAATACTTGCCTGATACAATAAAGAAATAGATATTCAATAAAACAAATTGAAGAGTTAAAAGCTAAGATAAACAGGCTGGAAGAGATAACGGGACTAGACGGATAGTCATAGCACCATCACCTCTGGCAATAGAGCCAATGTACCCCACGGTGGGTAGGTGTAGTCCACAAACCCAACCTAACGGTAAAGCAGACAGCGATGTTTGGAGGAATAGCTTTGGCCTTGGTCATAGGAGTTTGGGTAATATTTAAATGGGTAAAGCACGGGCGCACGCCCTACAGATTCAGCTCGAAATGGTTCGATTATAACCTTGTGCTTCTGATTTTGCAGGGTGACAGGGACACTCGTAGAGCAAAAAACTTAACCCCTTGTGACGACCAGGCCGTCTGTTTAAAATTACAGATAATACTTACCGGAATGGGAATACGAAAGGCGCTACTCATAATATGGATAGCCCTGCGACATGCACTTACCCTGGGCAACACCGATGGACAGCAGAGCACGCTGGAAATAAACAACTACCTGAACTATGGAGTCTTGTTTAATTTAACGGACGGAATGTGCATCCCAGCAGCCAAGGACTGGAGCAAGGACAGGACTTATTTTAATGCATGGTTACAAGTGAATCCTAATAAGAACCCTAATAAGAATAAGAGTATGTGTACAGTGCTCCACGGGTATAAGGAGCAGATGCATTAAACGGAGGGATGTCAAAGGGCCTGATGAATGTACTTTCGGCATAATTTGCACGCCTCCGGGACAGTCCCAGCAATCAATCATCCGCAAGAAGGGAGTGGGGCTGTGTGGGTATTACGAGGAGGCGGGGGCGGCTGCAATATCATTGTATGTATGTTTCTCACCCCCTCCGACACCGCGCCCCATAAGAATCACTACATTGCCCGAGGAACTGCCTTGCCCCATAACTACGAAGGGATCAGAGAATGGGAATGTAATGTACAACGAGGGGGAACTGTTGTATGATAATGTTAAACATGAAATTGTGCCTGTTCTGATCAATATTTCAGGCATCCAGATGCCGGAATACTGTACAGAACAGTCAAGAAAGATGTACAATGTATTAAGTAAAGTTGTAATGCAGCAGGCTGCCGATGCAATGGGTGCCAGTAGGTTCCGGGGACAGGGGTTAGCCCCCAGGATGAAGAGGGAAATAGTTAATGATGTTGCTACCGTTTTCAATACAGGGACCTCCGTAGTGAACTCGATAGACATACAAGGATTAAATGAGAGGGTGGAACAACTTAGAGGGGTGATGAAGGGGTTATTGGAGAGGGTGGAGCAAAACCAGGAAGACCAAGCCAACCTAGGAAAGGAGGGTGCCAAAATCCAGCTGGATGGCATCTCAGTCCTGGAAGCTCACGCCAGAACGATCAATCACCTCATTGATAGAGAACAGGAAGATACAGGGAAAGCAAAGACAGGGGCAACTCTGTCACGCTTATGGTCTGTGGATGGTGGGACAGATCCGCCACAATCTCGACCAGATCCAACGCGGGGAAGTACCCGATTGGATAGACAGTTCACATTTGGCTCAGTTGGCTAACCAAAGGGGGACACTGGATAATTGTACTCTGAAGGGACTGACCAGAGTATACCCAGCAATTCCAGATTGCCAGATGGGTAGGACTACCGGGATAGGGATAGTCCTGATGATCCCTATAGCCACGCCGGACTCAGGGCCGTTCCCCCTATACCAACTAGAGAATATCGGAGTAATACGGGAAAATGTCTCCATACGCTACTACCTGACCACCACCTCGGCCGTTCGTTGAAACAACATACTTACCGGGATTTCCCTAGCAGATTGCAAGCAAAAGGGGGAAATCACAGTATGCCCTCACCCGGTGGGCCGAGGTGAGCTAGACGAGTGCGGGTTTAGCCGAACCGACGGGTGTGTACTAGAAATAGTACCCGCACACATGCACTTCGCGAGGGCAGGCTACGGAGGGAAGGGAAGATACTGCGTCTCTACCACAGAGCGTTCATACCAGTATAATGACCTGCAGTGCCCTATACCACAGCCAAACTTTTGCTTTACACCACTACGACCTGTCGCGATCGGGCAAGCGCATATCACCCAGGTTAGGCGCCGGAAGTCTGAAGTTATTGAAGTAACCGATCGGCTCCATGATCATTTACAGGATTATGACGAGCCAGATCAGGTCCCTAGCCCACATCTAACTGAAGTATTACGAGAGTTGAGGCTCAGAGTGGGTCAATCCGTAAAGCTCTATCACCAACTGCAAACTAAAATCAAAGAACTGGAAGAAGATATCGATGTAGACTTACAAAGTCAGAGTTGGTGGAGAAAGGCCTGGGACTGGGGAATAAATGTGAACATCCACCCATAGATTCGAATAATTTCACACATACTGGTCGGGGTACAATTGATCTTAGCAATAACATGGGGCGTGATGGCCTGCCAGGCATGCAGGCGCCACAAACGGCGGAGATGGACAAATCACCGTTCCCCGGATATTAAACAAGCCTGTTTGATAAGGGGACGGGAGGATTTAGCCTTTGTTAATTTGATCTAAGCAACCGGGACTCCTGAAACCGCGTGACTGGCCAGCACGTTGAGGCAGGGAGTACCGGGCCGTGCACAAAAATCTGATAAAGGCAGAACGGTCGGTTAAAAGGGGACTAGGACTAGTCCCTTTACCGAAAGGGGGAGTTGTTGTAGAGAGTAGAAACCCATATATAACTAGGCATTAGGCACCTGCTGGATATTTAAAACTCATATAAGCTTAAAATGGACACACACATAAAATGGCTGCCCAGGCATGATGGGAAATCAGGTAGTCAAGCTGTGAACTGTTGAACGTTCAATGACCGAGCAATAACCCTGTGAGGCCCACTATAGGAATGCTTGGGATGCGGGAAGAAAGAGATAAGAAGGAGACCATCTCCTGTGAACAAGGTCATAAACCAATTAATTCCCCAGGAAGAAAGATAAGAGGGAAACCATCTCCTGTAAACAAGGTTATAAACCAATTATTTCTCCCAGATGAAAGAACTAGGGAGAGAACCTATCTCCCGTAATAAAGCCATCGATCAGCCCAAACTGACAATAACCGAACATATGGTTCCCGGGACACTAGGGGAATTCTATTGGGTTAAAAGAACCTATATGTAATCTATAATCGTTGTGATTGGCTTGTGTCCAGCCGTGATGGGCTGTGTAGCTGTAGTAAACTGTTTGTAACTGTTGTGAAACATATAAAGGTGCATGTAACCCTTTGTTCTGTGGAGAGAAACCTGGATACGGTCCTGAGTTTTCCTCCCCGCTGAGCGTAATAAAGGCCACCAGGCGTTGGAACCGACTCTGAGTGTTGAGTGATTCTTCTGAGAAAACACTAACGCTAACAGTCCTAAACTATTATTATGAATGAGAAACCCCCTCAAACACTCAAAGCACTAATAAAAAATAGAAAATATACACTACATATTTAAGATTCATTTAAATTAAAGTTATTAATGTCTTATAAAAAATATATTTTCCCGATTTTTAAAAAAGTTTTTTTAATTATGCCTTAAAATAAACTTACCATTGTGGAGAGGGTTTTTAACAATAAAATATGTTTCCTAACTTTATTTTAATATGTTTTTGTATGTTTTAAAACACTTGCGCTTGTAAAAGTAGGCTATGCACCAACTTTTACAGGCGCAAGATTTTTGAGGACATTTGCTGGGCAAGATATGCGTAAATCCTGCAATCTTGTCCTTGCAAATGTCCTCGCTCCCGATCTGGCTACGATCTGTCAAGCTTGACAGATCGGAAAAGCCGGTTTTCAGCGCATGCGCATTGCACGCTGAAAACCAGCTTTTCCGATGCCTTCCCGGGTCCGTAGAAACTTCGTAAGGGCCCGGGGACGTTGGAATTTCTACCCCATTAAATAAAATTCCAAAAAAGATATTTTTTTCTAAAACATTTAATTAACTTAAATTTCAATTAATTTTAAATATGTGAGGTGTATTTTAAATGTATTTTGTTGTGTTTGGGTGTCTTAGGGGGTTATTCTCATTGACAGTAATGGGAAGTCAGAGAATGGGAATTCCAGGGCCATTGCTTTTCAGGTGGAAGTATTTTGATCATTCAATTCAAGCAGACACGCATATCTTTAAGTTTCTATGATCCTGAGCAATGCACTTGGCATTTTCTGGTTATTACATTTCTCATTATCAGGCACAGACATCCACCGTTGATGTCTCACAGTTTTTAGATGGAGTGTAACTGAACTTCCTTTAGGCCTCAGAAGTTAATAAGATTAGGCTTAATATTCTCAGCTGAATATTAGAATTAATGGAGGCAATTGCAGAGCCAGACACTGAGTAATGATACTTACTCATAGTTTTATGAAATTACACATCGCCTCATATCAATAATTATCTTATTGTGCCAAGTCGTCATTCCTGTTTGAGGTGCTGAACAGATTTGATTTGGGAATTACATTTCGGAAATGAATCCACAAGCCCTACAGTCCCCCTGCAAACGTGTTATCTTGAATTTGCACTGCACAGTGAGCTGAGCCAAGGGAGTCCCAGGCCCAAGAAGTTGGTGCAATTATTGATCCAAGATTCTAAGAGCTGGATTTTCGGCGTTGTTGATTTCGGGGCAGTAATGGCGGCGGGACGGTAAAGTTAGCGCCCGGGAACAGTTTGCGCCTCAGTCAGCAAAATTCATTATCTGGGCCCTGACTGTGGGGCGGAGCGCTCAGGCAGGCATTGCACACCTCTCTTAGGGCACAAGGCTGGCTGAGCAAGCGGAAATTTCAGCCCGGGAGCGCTCTGAGAAAGGTCTGGGGAGAAAAAATATACACAGGCAACTCTCGATTATCCGGGTCCCTCGGGGATTGGGCTATGCCGGGTAAATGATTTCTCTGTTAGAGCGAGTTGGCATTACAGTTAATGCTTACAGTACTGCAGCTGTGCTCTAACCAATAGCTGTAGCGTATCTTCTAATCCTTGAATTCTAGCCTTTTAGATCTAAAGACCATTAGGCTTGTTGATTACTTCCTGTAATTGTTCGTGGCATTTTAATGAATTACGAGAGGCAGTGGACCTGTGTGCGAGCAGCAGCGGGAGCTGAGGCAAGGCAGAGCACTTAAAAGCAGCGAGACAAGTGCAGGCTCGACAGAGGCAGTGGACCTGTGTGCGAGCAGCAGCGGGAGCTGAGGCAAGGCAGAGCACTTAAAAGCAGCGAGACAAGTGCAGGCTCGACAGAGGCAGTGGACCTGTGTGCAAGCAGCAGCGGGAGCTGAGGCAAGGCAGAGCGCTTAAAAGCAAGGCTCAACAGGCAACATGCGAAAGGAACATCAGAGTTTCAAAGTGACGTCGGAGGCGTGCACACACACGGAATTTTAAATGCCATTACGGTTTCTCGTTGCATCCGTGTGCGGATAATCGAGAGTCGCCCGTATATTAAAAAAAAACACTGACAACATTCCCAATACATAGCCCACACCACCACAACATAAATCACAAAAAAACAGAAAAATCACACTTACCTGGGGTTGACATGACTTGCCTCACTGCAGCTTTCCCAGGCGGTCACTGCGGGGTGCACTGCGTGGTGGACGGGTCGGGCGGGACTCTAAAAGCGTGCTGGTGTCACAACCAGGGGCGTTGCACACGGGGCACAGCTCTTCCGGGCGGTAATGCTCCGCACCCCTCACCCCGCTGAGACCGGCCCCGAAAACCCTGGCGGGGGTTGGGGGGGGGGGGGGGGGGAGTGCGACTGGAGGCTGGCCGCCCCTCGGGAAGAACTCTCTCCCACCATTGCTGCCCCGCCGGGGCCAAAACAGAGCCACAAATCACCGGAAAATCCAACCCTAACAGACTGACGGGAACAGTCACTCAAATCCGTATCAGTCGAGAGGCAACATTCACATCTGCAGCAGACTTATCGCAATATTCAGCCTGGTCTTTAGCAAATTAATGGGAATATTCATTGAAGTGCCCAGCAGTTTGGCGGGGATCTTTATCCCAGTCCCCTGCAGACTAATTAGAGCGTTGGAAGTAAAATGCTCGAAATACACTCTCGGTCGATAAGCATTTGTACAAGTAAATTACATGAGGAAGGACACTCAGTGGATAGCTCTCTGTCTCTTGGTGTCTTGTATCGGACAGCTGTTAGCAATTCCAAAGTTTGGCATTTTCTATCTGTCAGTATAACAGATAATAACCGGCTGAGATAATTGGAGGCTGTTTGCGTCAAAATTCAACAAATTGACTTTGATAAATGAACTCAATTACAATGAGGAAAAACACAGTCTTTCTCTGAGCTTATTGTATTTCCTGATGCTCACGGGACCACAAGAAGCTCCAACATGTGTGTAACCACTCATACACCGAATGGGGGCGTTGTCACCCTGGACAACGGGTAGGTTAACGAGTTAAAAAGCTGAATCTCGACCCCAACCCTCCTCCAATCTGCCCACGGCTGGCTTCAACGGAGGCGGGACAGGGAGTGGCTGTGAGGGGGTGTGCAAGCAGCCAGCCCACTCGCAAGAGTCTGGTCGCCTATTTAAATATTATAATGAGCTTCCGTGCCTTACGACGAGCCACCATTTCTTATTTAACTCTGGCTGGCCTGCTTTGCCGGGCCTTGGGGAACCCGTGAGCTAAAGGGAGGCAAGGACTGCTGGATCCCAGAGGTATGTGCCTTTCCACTTACCTGCTGGATCCAGTGACACTTCCTTGCCAACCTTCTTGTGAATGGACACCCCTGACCCTTCCGATCTCCCCCCTACCCGAGGCTCCGATCTGCCCCCGAGGGCTTCCGATCTCTCCCCGACATCTCCGACCAACCCCCCCCCCACCCCAAGCGGCCTCCGTTTTGTAATCGTCGGGTACCCCAAGAATTGTTGGACATTATCTGGACGTTGCGTTTTAATATGTTCTCACTGCAGAAAAAAACTGGAAGCCTGTTTGTGGGAGGGGCCCAGGTACTTTTCCATGTTGGACTTGAAATGATGGGCGGGGGTGCTCTGGGAAGATAACGGCCAGGATAAGGCAACTCACCACAGGTAATGGCAAATGGAGGGTCCATTGTTAAGCAATGTGAACTTGTCAGTGTTAGATCAGATGAACTGATCAGTGATCGAGCCATTACCTGGATGAGAGAACCCCGAGAGGCGGGAATACCAGAACAATAGAAAGCCATGAAGCCCCAGACCGGTTGGAAGTGAAACCCCATGAACCAGCCATCAGTGAATACCCAGAAGCCACACAAACAGGAAGCTTCGAAACAAGAACAAACTTTATTGGGCCAGAAAAGGCAAACAGACTTTGCATATAAAAGGGGCCGTGTGGCCACATCTCTCTTTCTCTTACTCTCGCTGCTTCGCCTCTACAAGGACCGAGCATCTCGTGTGGGACGGAGAGAAGAAGCCAGAAGAGACATGTTTTCACCAGGAGAAGCAGCGAGTAAGCCAACGAATCGGTGAGCATCATCTCTGCCCACACAATTTTAAGATCACAGCCATGGTGTGAGGGGGTATCGTGTGTTCTCCCAACCAAATCTTAGAAAGGGTGTTAAGGGGGAGGTTTTAGATGCTGGGTACTTCGCGATAGGGGACTGTCTAGACAGGCTGGACTGCGTGTTATACTGTGTTTGTTTGTATTATAATACCAGGGTGTGTTCTTACTGGGTGCAGGTGTGTTTTAACTTGAATAAAAGCATTGCCGGTTGAGACTGTGGTATTTGTCCGTGACTCATTCATCTGTTCAGTACAGTAGTCGCTCCTAGGTCTAGAACTATTGTAACGTGGGGGTGCGTCAAAAACACCTAAGGGAAACCACTTACAGTTTCCCCCCCCTCCTGCCTACCGACCTTCCCCCTCCAGTCCCGATACTCCTTCACCCTCCCCTTTCCAGCCCCGATCCTCCTCTGGCCTCTGACCCCCGACCCCTCGACCCAATCCATCCCTCCCTCGTCTCTCCAGCCTGGTGTAGCAGGCCTAACCGCCCGCTAGCCAGCCTCTCCATCTGGCTGGCTGCGGGCGGGAATCAGTGCTTTGAAATGCTAATCAGGCCTTGCCATTAAATTCTCCCTGGTTTCCCGAGAGCCTTCCATCTCCCCCGCCCCACCTCCCGCTTCCTATCCGCCTCAAAATTAAAATTACATCCAGAATCACTGTTAAAAAAAACACAGCCTCTTTTTAAAATAAGACTCAATGTGAATTTTATCTGGATTAAGATTTTAAAATGTGCTCTTCACCTTTGCTTCAAATAACTTTGAACAACCTTTGAGCATAAACTGCTATAGAATTATTCCATCAGGATGCATCTCGGGAGGTTAGGTGTACCACACATGCTCAGATCTGCCCACTCCTTAACGTGTATACCCTCGCGGAGAGACCTTACTCACAATCTACCGTGCCCTTAATTTGATGTTGTGTATAAAAACATAAGAACATAAGATATAGGAGCAGGAGTAGGCCATAAGGCCCCTCGAGCCTGCTTTGTCATTTAATAAAATCATGGCTGATCTGATCATGGACTCAGCTCCACTTCCCCACCTGCTCCCCATAACCCCTTATCCCCTTATCATTTAAGAAACTGTCTATTTCTGTTTTAAATTTATTTACTGTCCCAGCTTCCACAGCTCTCTGAGGCAGCGAATTCCACAGATTTACAATCCTCAGAGAAGAAATTTCTCCTCATTTCAGTTCTAAATGAGCGGCCTCTTATCCTAAGATCATGCCCTCTAGTTCTAGTCTCCCTCACCAGTGGAAACATCCTCTCTGTATCCACCTACTCAAGCCCCCTCATAATCTTACATATTTCTATGAGATCACCATGTTTGTGGGATCTTGCTGTGCGCAAATTGGCTGCCGTGTATCCTACATTACAACAGCGACCTAAGTGAAATCATTATCAGCTTGTTTACAGACACTTCAGAGCCTTTCCCCACCCTTCCCCTCCAACATTTTAAATTTCCCTGCATGGCCACGGGATTCATGCTTCTCGGGAATCATGTCTGCCAACCTGAGGTGGGAGTTCAGTGGCCATTGCTTCAGCTAATTGGATGACAGCTTGACATGTAGTTTTTAAAGCTCCCACCTGACAGCTGATCACTTTCCTCAGGCAGAAACTGCTGCTGACTGCATTCCCAGCACAGATTTAGTTTTCTGCAGGCTGCAAGTGTTTGCAGCAAAGTCTCCATCCAGTCTCATCTCATTGGAACAGCCTCGCTCACCATTGACAGATCGCTTCTGTCATTTCTACTTCATCTGCCATCTATTCCATCTGCATGGGTGCCGTTTATACTCTCTCACCTTGGTCCTCAGAATCCCACCACGATCAGCCCCAACACCAGCAGCACCAACAACACCACCAACTTTCTCCACAATCAACTGATGCTGCACGGGACACAGGGCATCAGCACCCGACCACATTGTTGCCCGGGAGGCCAGGGATGGCCTCACCATGGCCAGATTTACTTCACTTGATGCTGTACACCCAGCTGCCACATGATTTGCCAAGTTGGCGCTACCCCACAGCAACACCATAAAACATCCTTACAATGCCCAAGCCATTTCTTTCACACTCACCACCATTACAGGGGGTACTGTTATGTCTCACCATTCACTGCAATTGACTAAGCCACCTAAAAAACTGCACCCACATCTGTCCAAGACTGAAAAGTGTTTAACATAAAGATTTTTATGTTTGACAGCACATTAACTGAAACTTTACATAAATATTGGATAAAACACCCAAGTGGCTACCCTTGTGAATCTACTTGTGTGTCATTTTTCTCTTCTGCATTCTTCTACGAGATACTAGCCCTGTGGCTTCGGGAGGTAGAGGCAGCCTGTTCACTTCCCTGTGAGCAAGGAGCTAGAGAGCACCTTGCTGCACCTCAGTGGGGCCACGAGGAGCCATGTCTGCACTGACATCCCTCCTAGAGAGGAGGTGTATGAGCCTCTACCATCTATTCTCCATACATAGCCATCTATCCTCCATGGAGACCATGTGCTCCTGTGGGTAGCACATTAGCTGCTCCATGTCGGTGGCCATCCTATCCATGGAGGAGCCTACAGTCGCCATCGCCTGGGACGTGGTGCTGCTCATGTTGGAATTAGACTCCTCCATTCTCTGAACATTTGCAGACATGGCAGTCGCGAAACCTGTCAGAGCCTCCTGCACTTCTTGCTGCACCTCCAGGATCGCCCTCTATCTGGATGGTCCCCAAGGCTCAGCATCTGCATCCAGCTGAGCAGAGCTAGGAGACTCCTGCGCCTTCAGACGAGAACTCTCCATTGCTGTCCCTGTCTCCACCATCTGCTCTTGCTCACTTGTGAGCTGTGAGACACCAGGTGACAGCTCTACTCTATCTCTGGGACCCACCCAGGTGTGTGTATCTGCCCTGGTGCTGGGTGCGCTTATGCCTGGTGACGGTTCACCCTCAGAGGCTGGAGGCTCCTCTGAGCAGTCATCTTCCTCTTCCTCCTGGATATTGGGAGGCAGGGGGGTGTGGGGTGGTGGGGGGGTGGGGGAGGGGGGGAACCTGTGGGAGAGTAAAGAGAGGAGTTAGATATGTTATATGAAGAATGGGTACAGACACCATTATGCACATTATGACCATTCAGTGGATGTTGATATCAATCCCCATACGGGTGACTGATGTATCCCATGTAGCTGTATGAGATGTAATTCTGTCACCAGGTTGCTGAGATGTCTCCCTCTGTCCGTCTCCCACCTCCGGCTGCTCGGCCACTTCTGATATTTCTAAGGCAGCCTCCTCTGCTGTCGTAAGGTTTGGAAATGATGGAGGGCCAAACCCTCTCCCTATTATTGTAGTTCTCTTTTCCTGCAAGGCGGGAAAGAAGAGAAGGTTGAGTGAGAGTGATGGAATGAGTGTAAGGAATGGAAGGGTTAGATCTTTGGAGGGAGACTATGATGGAGTGGGGTGGCATTGCCAAGTGGCCTCCTTGTGTGTTGTTAGTTGGTACGATTGCACCAGGATGAGGGATGAGGGTGAGTGTGAGGGGTGGCTAGTGAGATGGGGATGTGATGTAGATAGAGAGAGGGATGGTGGAGGTGCAAGGTAAGTTAGTGTGGGTAAGGATATGCAGGAGCAGTGTTAGGAAGGCAGAGCGATGGGGATGTGATGAGAGGCACAGCAGGATGAAGGTGAGTGTGGCTTTGTACTCACCTTTCCTGATCTACTGAGATCATTGAAACATTTACGGCACTGCACCCAGGTCCTCCCGGCTACATCCCTGCTGGTTACCTCCTCTGTAATGTACAACGAGGCTGTTTTGATCTCCTGGGGAAGTCTTCTCCGGCCATTGGAAGGGAAGAGGACCTCCCCACGTGCTCTGACTAAGCATATGGAGGGAGTGATCAGAGAATCTGGGTGCAGCGCTCTGCCTCTGTGCAGTCATGGTCAGTGTTTGCAGCAGTCCAGTGCTGTAGTACACTGACAGCACTGTTAAATTAACCTTGAAATGGAATGTGGTCATGGCCAGAAGCGCACCGTTTAATTGGGCCGGGTAACGCGCAGGGTGGGCTTAATCGGCTCTATTAAGGGACAGTCATTTTCAGGCGTGGGATGGAACCAGCTGCGGGGTCGTGACCCCACGGACACTGGCCACACTGGATCCACCCAGGTAGGCAAAATTCAGGCTCTAATCTTTGCTGCAGCTCAACGAGCCAACTGCTCCACATTCATGAGCCCCCCAGTGGGTCAGTCAGTCGCAATCTCGCCTCAGAAGGCTGAGGGTTCATGTTCCACACCACACAAAATCTACGCTGACACTCCCAGTGCAGTGCTGAGGGAGCGCTGCACTTTCGGAGGTGCTGTTTTTCAGATGAGACGTTAAACCGAGAACCCGTCTGCTCTCTCAGGTGGTCGTAAAAGATCCCGTGGAATTATTTCGAAGAAGAGCAGGGGAGTTATCCCAGTGTCCTGGCCAATATTTATCCCTCAATCAACGTAACAAAAACACAGATTATCTGGTCATTATCACATTGCTGTTTGTGGGAGCTTGCTGTGCACAAGTTGGCTGCCGCGTTTCCCACATTACAACAGTGACTACACTCCTAAAGTACTTCATTGGCTGTAAAGCGCTTCGGGATTTCCTGAGGTTGTGAAAGGCGCTATACAAATGCAAGTCTTTCTTTCTCTCAAATTGGATGAAAAATGGCAGCAGCTGCCTTGATGTTCAGCATGGGGAAAAGAATCATTTATTCCTCACTGGAAGTTTTGACAGTATCGTGCATCAATAGCAGAAAATAAAGCCAGTTATTCCTCTCTGGTGCCTGTGTTGCTGCACAATCGCCCTCGGCTGCTCCTGAAGCGACGAATTCCCATGCTAGAGCTGCAGTATGTACATCGCATTTGCGTCTACATCACAAGGGGGCGCCTTGAATAATTAGTTTTTGCCTTTAGGATGTTGGTGTGGTCTTGTGTTTGAACTTAAAACACTGCGGAGGTTTAATTCAAGCTGTGACGCTAATGGAGAGTCACAGTAGCACAGTGTCAACAACTGCTTCATTCAATGCTGGGAGGCAGGCTTACTTATTTCTGGATACACTTTCATTTAAATGTAATTCCACTGCTCTTCCACCCTGCCGCTGTGATTATAATGCTGCAGTGCCAGGGAGGAATGGTCACATACACTGCTGGGACTCTTGTTCATTAATCAACGTCATCATCATAGGCAGTCCCTCGGAATCGAGGAAGACTTGCTTCCACTCTGAACATGAGTCCTTAGGTGGCTAAACAGTCCAATACGAGAGTCACAGTCCCTGTCACAGGTGGGGCAGATAGTCGTTGAGGGAAGGGGAGGGTGGGACAGATTTGCCGCACGTTCCTTCCGCTGCCTGCGCTTGGCGATGAGGCTCGAGGTGCTCAGCGCCCTCCCGGATGCACTTCCTCCACTTAGGGCGGTCTTGTGGCCAGGGACTCCCAGGTGTCGGTGGGGATGTTGCACTTTATCAGGGAGGCTTTAAGGATGTCCTTGAAACGTTTCCTCTGCCCACCTTTGGTTCGTTTGCCGTGAAGGAGTTCCGAGTAGAGCGCTTGCTTTGGGAGTCTCATGTCTGACATGTGAACTATGTGGCCTGCCCAGCGGAGCTGATCGAATGTGGTCAGTGCGTCAATGCTGGGGATGTTGGCCTGGTCGAGGACGCTAATGTTGGTGTGTCTGTCCTCCCAGGGGATTTGTAGGATCTTGCGAAGGCATCGTTGGTGGTATTTCTCCAGTGACTTGAGGTGTCTACTGTACATGGTCCATGTCTCTGAGCCATACAGGAGGGCGGGTATTACCACAGCCCTGTAGACCATGAGTTTGGTGGTGGATTTGAGGGCCTGGTCTTCAAACACTCTTTTCCTCAGGCAGCCGAAGGCTGCACTGGTGCACTGGAGGCGGTGTTGGATCTCGTCGTCAATGTCTGCTCTTGTTGATAAGAGGCTCCCGAGGTATGGGAAATGGTCCACATAGTCCAGGGCCGCGCCGTGGATCTTGATGACTCATACCCGCCCTCCTCCTGCATGGCTCAGAGACATGGACCATGTACAGTAGCCACCTCAAGTCACTGGAGAAATACCACCAACGATGCCTCCGCAAGAGCCTACAAATCCCCTGGGAGGACAGACACACCAACATTAGCATCCTCGACCAGGCGAGGACAGGCTGGTTGAGGAACTTTATCTTACAGATGTTTAATGTAAGGTCCATGTAGGACACAACACAATGCCCAAATGGCACAACATGCAACCCCTGACCTGACTGGGGGTTGCGGGGGGGGGGGGGGGGGGAGGTGGGGGGCATGGGGGGCAGGTGGGAAGACATGTTTAGTTATCGGCGTAATTGTCAATAGATTATGACGATGATCTCACAGTGGGACTTGAACTCACAACCTTCTGACTTAAAGGTGAGAGTGCTACCCACTGAGCCACAGCTGGCACCTATATTAGTGGGGAATTATCTACAGTAACATGATGTTAAAACCCCTCACTGCATATGTCGCTGTGTAGCAATGTTGCAAAAGGTATACAATTTTGTTCCATCCATGTTGCAGAATCAACATGATACCTTACCCCTTAACACAGACGCACCCTTACGTCCTTTATTAATATCAGTATTGAACTCAGCTGCTATCATGAGTCTACTTTTCACCAGAAAACATTGTTCTCAACTGGAAACCTTGAACGGGTTGTTTTAGCAACGATCATTAATCTCCCCAAATTCCATATTCAGCCAGCTGAGGGCAGGGCAACCCATCGAACAAACACATGGGCATCTTTGAACAAAGCTAGTGTTGATCGGCAGTGAAATCAGTCCTCAATTATATATACATCAATAAAATCACTTCTCCATATAACCGTACGGAAAACATTCAATAGATGTAACAACCCTTCACCACTACTCTCTGTTTCCTGTCACTGAGCCAATTTTGTATCCATGCTGCCACTGTACCTTTTATTCCATGGGCTTCAATTTTGCTGGCAAGCCTATTATGTGGCACTTTACCTTTTGGAAATCCATGTACACCACGTCAATCGCATTACCCTCATCACCCCTTTCTGTTACTTCATCAAAAAACTCAATCAAGTTGGTTAAGCATGATTTGCCTTTAACAAATCCGTGCTGGCTTTCCTTAATTAATCCACACTTGTCCAAGTGATTGTTAATTTTGTCCCTGATTACTGGTTCTAAAAGCTTCCCCGCTACCGAGGTTAAACTGACCGGCCTGTAGTTGCTGGGTTTACCCATACAACCTTTTTTGAACAAGGGTGTAACATTTGCAATTCTCCAGTCCTCTGCCACCATCCCTATATCTATGGAGGATTGGAAGATTATGGTCAGTACCTCTGCGATTTCTTCCTTCACTTCCCTCAGCATCCTAGGATACATCCCATTTGGTCCGGGTGACTTATCTACTTGAAGTACAGCCAGCCTTTCTAATACCTCATCTTTATCAATTCTTATCTCATCCAGTATCTCAACTACCTCCTCTTTCGATAAGTCAATGGCAGCATCTTCTTCTTGGTGAAGACAGATGCAAAGTACTCATTTAGTACCTCAGCCATACCCTCTGCCTCCATGCGTAGGTCTCCTTTTTGGTCCCTAATCAGCCCCACCCCTCCTCTTACTACCCGTTTACTGTTTCTATGCCGATAGAAGACTATTGGATTACCTTTTATCATCATCATCACCATGGGCAGTCCCTCGGAATCGAGGAAGACTTGCTTGCACTCCTGAAGTGAGTTCTTTGGTGGCTGAACAGTCCAATACGAGAGCCACAGACCCTGTCACAGGTGGGACAGATAGTCGTTGAGGGAAAGGAAGGGTGGGACTGGTTTGCCGCACACTCTTTCCGCTGCCTGCGCTTGATTTCTGCATACTCTCAGTGATGAGACTCGAGGTGCTCAGCGCCCTCCCGGATGCACTTCCTCCACTTGGGGCAGTCTTTGGCCAGGGACTCCCAGGTGTCAGTGGGGATGTTGCACTTTATCAGGGAGGCTTTGAGGGTGTCCTTGTAACGTTTCCTCTGCCCACCTTTGGCTCGTTTGCCATGAAGGAGCTCTGTGTAGAACACTTGCTTTGGGAGTCTCGTGTCTGGCGTGCAAACTATGTGACCTGCCCAGTGGAGCTGATCAAGTGTGGTTCAATGCAGGGGATGTTAGCCTGGTCGAGGACGCTGATGTTGGTGTGTCTGTCCTACCAGGGGATTTGTAGGATCTTGCAGATCTTACTTAGTCAGTGTATTTACTGAAGCATACGAAAGCATGGGCCTTACGCTAAACATCCGTAAGACAAAGGTCCTCCACCAGCCTGTCCTCACCGCACAGCACTGCCCCCCCAGTCATCAAGATCCACAGCGCGGCCCTCAACACTGTGGACCACTTCCCATAACTCAGGAGCCTCCTACCAACAAGAGCAGGCATTGACGACAAGATCCAACACCGCCTCCAGTGCGCCAGTGCAGCCTTCGGCCACCTTTTATATTATCTGCCATTCTATTCCCATACCCTCTCTTTGCCTCACTTCTTTCCTTTTTCAATTCTCCGCTGAACGTTCTATATCTAGTCTGATTCTTAGATATATTCTGGACCTGACATCTGCCACACATGCTCTTTTCTGCTTCATAATCGCATCAGAAATAGGAGCAGGAGTAGGGCCCCTCGAACCTGCTCCGCCATTCAATGAGATCATGGCTCATATTACTCTCTATCTCTTTTGTCATCCAAGGAGCTTTGTCTTTAGTCACCCTGCCTTTCCCCCCTTGGGAATATACCTCGACTGTACCCGAAATAGGATGGGGTAGGGTGGGTGGGGGATGGGGTTGGGTGGGATAGGGTGGGGTGGGATGGGGTGGGATGGGGTAGGGTGGGGTGGAATGGGGTAGGGTGGGTGTGGGATGCAGTAGGCTGGGTGGGGGATGGGAGTGGGGTAGAGTGGGTGGAGGGTGGGGTAGGATGGGTGGGTGGGAGATGGGGTGGGGGTAGGGATGAATGGGTGGGGGTGGGGTAGGTTGGGTGGGTGGGGGTGGGGTAGGGTGGTGTTGGGTGGGGTCGGGTAGGTGGTATGGGGGATGGGATGAGGTAGGGTGGGGTGGATGGGGTGAGGTGGGTGGGGGATGGGGGTGGGGTAGAGTGGGTGGGGGGTGGTGTAAGATGGGTGGGTGGGGGATGGGGTAGAGTGGGTGGGGAATGGGGTGGGGGTAGGGGTGAATGGGTGGGGGGTGGGGTAGTACGGTTGGGGATGGGGTAGGGTGGGTGGGTGGGGTTGGTTGGGTGGGTGGGTGGGGTAGGGTGGGGTTGGGTGGGGTAGGGTAGGTGGGGTGGGGGATGGGATGGGGTAGGGTGGGGTGGGGGATGGGGGTGAATGAGGTACAGTGGGCATGGGCCTCAGAGTGGGCGCAGCATTCAAAAACAATGGAGACATCAATGCCCCGGCCGATTTTAACAACCAGGGCCTCATTTCCATAGATCTCGGTGGACACCCAACTGAACCAGGCCAGATCCACCGCTATGAGTAAACACTGAACAGGAGGGAACGTCAGAGAAAATAGAGAAGTTGGAGGTGAGAAGTTTTATGAGGAGCTTCTTGAAAGCAGTGAGATGAAGAGCAAGGCTAAAGGATCTCAGAGGGATGAGGCATGGTGGCTACAAATGATGGTGTGGTGAATGCACGGTAAGGAGTGACCCCCCCTGTCAGAGGGGCAGAGGCCATGTGGAGAGGTGAATGGCTGAACTGCTAAAGTAGAGAGTGACGAGGCCAATGGATGTGGGAGGTGGATTTGAAAAAGACTTGCATTTATATAGCGCCTTTCATGACCACTGGATGTCCCAAAGCGCTTTACAGCCAATGAAGTACTTTTGGAGTGTAGTCACTGTTGCAATGTGGGAAACACAGCAGCCAATTTATGCACAGCAAGCTCCCACAAACAGCAATGTGACAATGACCAGATAATCTGTTTTTGTTATGTTCATTGAAGGATAAATATTGGCCAGGACACCGGGAATAACTCCCCTGGTCTTCTTCGAAATAGTGCTATGGGATATTTTATGGTCCACTTTAGAGAGCAGATGGTTTAATGTCTCATCTGAAAGACAGAACCGCCAACAGTTCAGCATTCCCTCAGCACTGCACTGGAATCTAGATTTTAATTGTGCTCAAGTCGCTGGAGTGGGACTTGAACCCACAACCTTGAGACTCAGAGACGAGAGTGCTGCCCACTGAGCCATAGCTGACACTGTTAGGAGAAAGCAGAGCCTCCTGTCTCCTCCCACCTAATATTAAAAATGAGTATCTTTGTTGTTCAACTTAGCATGACGCACAATTGGCAGTATAACTTGGATCTGCCAGAAGTACGTCACACTGTACAGGTACTGGTCTGGGTCTGGTAACTGCAGTGTAGCTGCTGCCTACTTTGTGATAACAATTCCTCTAACTGGCCTGGACTCCATCATTCCCATTGATTCATTACAGAGATAAAGGCTTGGCATGAAACCAATCCACCTCACCAGAAAACCCAACACCGCTAGTGAAAAAATGACTGCCTTCATTCTTAATTACATTTCAGCGCAGGAAAGTAATTCAAGATGCAATTTATTTTGGGAAGAATTGTACGGAAATTTCTTTATGCTGTATATCTTCCATAACTCAAAAACTGAGAGTGAGGAAATTGCGATTTTCCTTTCTCTAAACCCGTGATCAAGGTGCCTCTCGATAAGCTTTTCCCAACGATGGGTCTTTCATTTCCTGTGCTGCCAGCAGGAAGTGAACATACATGTTGGTTAATTCATTTAGATACCATCACGGATCTTTTTGTCTTTTCATAATTTGGCTGGATGGTTGATAAAGATGCCAGCTGTCATGGTTTTCTGTCAGCACAGGTTACAATAAATATCTGACAGGCAGCTTTCAATACTCAAAGAACGAACTTGCATTTATATAGCGCCTTTCATGACTTTAGGACGTCCCAAAGCACTTTACAGCTGCCAGGACAGAAAGGGTAGGACTTGCAAACTACTATCGCAAGTACCTCCTGACTCACCACTGACTCTGGCGAATCAGAGTGCGATTCATTAGCTGGGGAGAGGAGACTAGTGCCTTAGGAGTGAGTATGGTTAACCACAGCAACAAATAACAATGACAACTCATATTTATATAGTGCCTTTAACGTAGTGAAACGTCCCAAGCCGCTTCACAGGAGTATTATGCGATAAAAAGTTGACACCAAGCCACATAAGTCGAAATTAGCGCAGGTGACCAAAGCTTGGTCAAAGAAGTATGTTTTAAGGAGGAAAGAGAGGTGGAGAGGTTTAGGCAGGGAGTTCCAGAGCTTGGGGCCGAGGCAACAGAAGGCACTGCCACCAATGGTTGAGTGATTATAATCAGGGATGCTAATTGGATAATCAGGATTATAATCAAGGTGCCAAAAAAAAAGTTACTGCACAAGATAAAAGTTCACGGGGTTGGGGGTAATATATTAGCATGGATAGAGGATTGGCTAACGAACAGAAAACAGAGAGTAGGGACAAATGGTTCATTCTCTGGTTGGCAATCAGTAACCAGTGGGGTGCTGCAGGGATCAGTGCTGGGACCCCAACTATTTACAATCTATATTAACGACTTGGAGGAAAGGACTGAGTGTAATGTAGCCAAATTTGCTGATGATACAAAAATGGGAGGAAAAGCAATGTGTGAGGAGGATACGCAAAATCTGCAAAAGGACACACACAGTGTGTGGGCAAAAATTTGGCATAAGAACATAAGAACATAAGAATTAGGAACAGGAGTAGGCCATCTAGTCCCTCGAGCCTGCTCCGCCATTCAACAAGATCATGGCTGATCTGGCCGTGGACTCAGCTCCACTTATCCGCTTGCTCCCCGTAACCCTTAATTCCCTTATTGGTTAAAAATCTATCTATCTGTGATTTGAATACATTCAATGAGCTAGCCTCAACTGCTTCCTTGGGCAGAGAATTCCACAGATTCACAACCCTCTGGGAGAAGAAATTCCTTCTCAACTCAGTTTTAAATTGGCTCCCCCGTATTTTGAGGCTGTGCCCCCTAGTTCTAGTCTCCCCGACCAGTGGAAACAACCTCTCTGCCTCTATCTTGTCTATCCCTTTCATTATTTTAAATGTTTCTATAAGATCACCCCTCATCCTTCTGAACTCCAAGGAGTAAAGACCCAGTCTACTCAATCTATCATCATAAGGTAACCCCCTCATCTCCGGAATCAGCCGAGTAAATCGTCTCTGTACCCCCTCCAAAGCTAGTATATCCTTCCTTAAGTAAGGTGACCAAAACTGCACGCAATACTCCAGGTGCGGCCTCACCAATACCCTATACAGTTGCAGAAGGACCTCCCTGCTTTTGTACTCCATCCCTCTCGCAATGAAGGCCAACACTCCATTCGCCTTCCGTATACCTGCTGCACCTGCAAACTAACTTTTTGGGATTCATGCACAAGGACCCCCAGGTCCCTCTGCAACGCAGCATGTTGTAATTTCTCCCCATTCAAATAATATTCCCTTTTACTGTTTTTTTTTCCAAGGTGGATGACCTCACATTTTCCGACATTGTATTCCATCTGCCAAACCTTAGCCCATTCGCTTAACCTATCTAAATCTCTTTGCAGCCTCTCTGTGTCCTCTACACAACCCGCTTTCCCACTAATCTTTGTGTCATCTGCAAATTTTGTTACACTACACTCTGTCCCCTCTTCCAGGTCATCTATATATATTGTAAACAGTTGTGGTCCCAGCACCGATCCCTGTGGCACACCACTAACCACCAATTTCCAACCCGAAAAGGACCCATTTATCCCGACTCTCTGCTTTCTGTTAGCTAGCCAATTGTCTATCCATGCTAATACATTTCCTCTGACTTTGCGTACCTTTATCTTCTGCAGTAACCTTTTGTGTGGCACCTTATCGAATGCCTTTTGGAAATCTAAATACACCACATCCATCAGTACACCTCTATCCACCATGCTCGTTATATCCTCAAAGAATTCCAGTAAATTAGTTAAACATGATTTTCCCTTCATGAATCCATGTTGCGTCTGCTTGATTGCACTATTCCTATCTAGATGTCCCACTATTTCTTCCTTAATGATAGCTTCAAGCATTTTCCCCATTACAGATGTTAAACTAACCGGCCTATAGTTAGTTACCTGCCTTTTGTCTGCCCCCTGTTTTAAACAGAGGCGTTACATTAGCTGCTTTCCAATCCGCTGGTACTTCCCCAGAGTCCAGAGAACTTTGGTAGATTATAACGAAGGCATCTGCGCATACAGATGGAGTATAATGTTGGAAAGTGTGAGGTTATGCACTTTGGCAGAAAAAAAATCAAAGAGCAAGTTATTATTTAAATGGAGAAAGATTGCAAAGTGCTGCAGTACAGCGGGACGTGGGGGCACTTGTGCATTTAACACAAAAAGATAGTATGCAGGTACAGCAAGTGATCAAGAAAACCAATGGAATCTTGGCCTTTATTGCAAAGGGGATGGAGTATAAAAGCAGGGAAGTCTTGCTACAGTTATACAGGGTATTGGTGAGGCCACACCTGGAATACTGCGTGCAGTTTTGGTTTCCATATTTACGAAAGGATATACTTGCTTTGGAGGCAGTTCAGAGAAGGTTCACGAGGTTGATTCCGGAGATGAGGGGGTTGACTTATAAGGAAAGGTTGAATAGGTTGGGTCTCTACTCTTTGGAATTCAGAAGAATGAGAGGTGATCTTATCGAAACGTATAAGATTATGAGGGGGGCTTGACGGGGTGGATGCAGAGAGGATGTTTCCACTGATGGAGGCGACTAGAACTAGAGGGCATGATCTTAGAATAAGAGGCCGGCCATTTAAAACTGAGATGAGGAGAAATTTCTTCTCTTAGAGGGTTGTAAATCTGTGGAATTCACTGCCTCAGAGAGCTGTGGAAGCTGGGACACTGAATACATTGAAGACGAAATAGACAGTTTCTTAAACAATAAGGGAATAAGGGGTTATGGAGAGTGGGCAGGGAAGTGGAGCTGAGTCCATGATCAGATCAACCATGATCGTATTAAATGGCGAAGCAGGCTCGAGGGGCCGTATGGCCTTCTCCTGCTCCTATTTCTTATGTTCTTATGCTCAGGAGGCAGAATTAGAGGAGCGCAGACATCACGAGAGGTTGTGGGGCTGGAGGAGATTACATAGATAGGGAGGGGCGAGGCCATGGAGGGAATTGTAAACAAGGATGAGAATTCACGTGAATCAATTGATGGATAACTATTGGCCAGGACACTGTGGATAACTCCCTTGCTCTTCTTCAACATAGTGCCCTGGGATCTTTTAAGTCCACCTGAGAGATCAGACGGGGCCTCGGTTTAACGTCTCATTCGAAAAACGGCACCTCCGACAGTGCAGCGCTCCCTCAGCACTGCACTGGAGTGTCAACCTGGATTTATGTGCTCAAGTTCCTGGAGTGGGATTTAACCCACAACCTTCTGATCCAGAGGCGAGAGTGCTACCCACTTTTTTTAATATTAATATTTATTGAACATCAAGAACACTTACAACATCGTGATTATTCCATTGTATCATACAAATCCATTCCGCTCCTCTGCACAGCCGTTCCTCCAACACACATTAACATCAAAACCTGAATATTAATTTGTCTCCTGTAACAATCTATTGTACTTTACAAATTGATCATAAAATACTATCTTTAAATTATTTTCTGAATAAAACATTTACAGAACCTTATAATGATCTTTTAGCTTATATTTAAAATACTCTTTTAGGTTTATTCTCCTCCACTTAAAAAACAGAGCATTCTTCTTTGCACAATCACAAATCTAGCCAAACTGAACATTAAATTAATTGCCGCTCCGCTAGACTCAGGCAAACTCTCCTGCAATCCCATCTCAAAATTGAGTCTACCGGGATTCCCATTCTTGCTCTTTGGTGCTCACTCGGCAAGAAAACTTCACACAACTGTTGAACATAGTACTTAAAATCCTTTCACTGCGGACATAACGCCAGTAAATGGGGCAGAGTCTCATCCCGCGTCCCACACACTGGGCAAGTTTCCACCTCTATCCGCCAAATCTTACATTAGACTATCATGGTAAAAATCCAGTTATGAGCCAATTTGAAATATAGTTCAATCCACTCTGGACATTTGAAATTCACCCAAACTCCCTTCCAAATCCTGTTGAAGTCCAGCTGTGGGTATATAGTCTGCCAAAACTCCTGACCAGCAGGTGTCTTAAATCTCTATTCTCTAAATACCCCATAGAAATCCCGAGTATTACATTTGTCAAATTGGACCAACTCCTCCCCTTTTTTCAGCAGGAAGCTTGGAAAAGCGGGACGCGTAAGACCTCCTTTGGAGATTTGCGTATTTATTTCTTCCATCCAATCCTGTGGCATTGCCCTCACAATCTTCTCATACATGATCCTAATTGCTTTTTCCTCTACCTCCTGATCCTTCTCCCAAACCATGTCCCTCACTATTGCTTCCAGCAACCAACCTGGATTTACCTCATATAATACATCTTTCACATATATGGGGCCCACGTTTCCACATGATTTGCGCCTGATTTTTAGGAGCAACTGGTGGAGAACGGACTATCTTAGAAATCGCAATTCTTTTTTTTTCTGCAGTTCTAGTCAGGTAGAACAGTTCTACTTTGGAACAGATTTTTTTCTTCAAAAGGGGACGTGTCCGGCCACTGACGCCTGATTTGAAAGTTTCCACAGTGAAAACGTACTCCAAACTAAGTTAGAATGGAGCAAGTGAAGATTTTTGTAGAACTGAAAAAACCTGTTCTACACATTAAAAAATTAGGCGCAGGTTACAAATTAGGCGTCCAGAATGAGGTGGGGGGGGGGGGGCGGGGAGGGAAGTCATTAAATTCTACAATAAATCCTTATTTATATTTCTACAAATATTATACAAATAAATCCAACCTGAATAAACATTTATAAGCAAAGAAAAGATTAAATAAACCATCTTCCTACCTGTGTGAAAGTGCTTCAGGCACAGAGAATGATGCAGTCAGCCTGAGGCGCCCGTTCTTCCCGCGGGGGGGGGGGAGGGAGGAGGAGGCGCCCGTTCTTCCCGCGGGGGGGTGGGGGAGAGGAGTCGCCTGTTCTTTCCCACGGGGGGGGGAAGGAGGCGCCCGTTCTTTCCCGCGGGGGGGGGGAAGGAGGCGCTCGTTCTTCCCGCGGGGGTGGGGGGAGGGGAGAGGAGGCGCCCGTTCTTTCCCGCAGCGGGGGGTAGGCGCCCGTTCTTCCCGCGGGGGGGTGGAGGGGTGGAAGGAGACAGTGAGAAGGCTGCAAGTGCTAATGTGCTTTTATTAAAAAAATGTTCAAAAATTAAACAGCTACAAAGAACTACAAAAATGGCCGAGTGCCAATGTTTTTTTCACACTGCGCGAACGCTCTAACGCGCACGCGCAGCGTTGCTGGCAGGAAAAAAACTAATTTAAATAGTACCCGCCCCCTCCCACTTACAAAATCGGCGCGAGTGTAGGCTCCGCCCCCCTGGGCGCCGCGCCAGGCAGACAAGGAGCTGCAGGGCTCTCCAGAATCGCTCGGTTTTTTTTTAGGCGTCGTTTTATGCGCGAAAAACGGGCGCCCAGCTCGGAGGGGCGCCCGTTTTTTTATCGTGTGGAAACTTGGGCCCATAATACCAGCTTTTATAAAATCTTGATTAAATAATAACTCTCCTTCAATGTTGATCCATCTGTTCAAAAATAAGGGCTGTTCTAAAAATTCCTCAGCACCTTTGGGCATAAACTGCACACTTAAAAAAATTGGGCCCAAGTGTCTACAGCCCCCATATAAAACCTAGGGAGAGTTTTAATCGATTACAAAAACATATTGTTGTATTCCATATAAAATATTCCCTGTCCTCCTATCCCACTTAATTAAAAAAATGCTGGAAACAACTCTTCCAAAAACTTGAAATCTCTTCACCCATTTCATTCTAAAGGATTTTTTCTTCAAATCAATTTCTGGGAAATGGAGTCCTCCCTGATTTCGCTGTCCAATGACGGTATTGTAAACAACCAAGGCTGGTTTACTTTCCCATAAAAACTTTACACAGCCTCTCGGATAGACTTTTCCGCCCGCTCAGGAATATCTTCCACCATCAATATGTGCCATAGTTTAGATAGCAGGGGAGCTGGAACCACTATCCCTCTTCCTTGCACTTTCAACCACCTTCTTTCCCATCTTCCCAAAATCTTTTTAATTTTCATAACCTTCAGTTCCCAATTTAGTTAATCCACTTCATCCCTATCTTTCTTGCACCCCATATGCACTCCCAGAACTTCTAAAACCTCCACCACCTTAAAAGGGTTTTTCTCCGACCACTGCCCCCTACTCCTTCCCACAACCAGGCATTGGGACTTATTATAAGTTACTCTGGCTCCTGAAGCTCTACAATACTCCTTCACTACTCCCATAGCTTTCCTCACTGACTCCCCATCTCTCAACGTTAAGGTCGCGTCATCTGCATATTGGTGTATCACCGACACCCGTCCGGTACTGGGAATCGCAATCCCTACTACACCTTGTTCCTTTCGCATCATGTAACCTAATGGTTCTGTGACCAATGTGTACAACAATGGGGACAGGGAACAACCCTGTCTCACTGATCTCTGTATTGGAAAATACTTGGATAAAAAACCATTACATTTAACACAGCTAAATGTGTTTGAATAAAAAATCCTTATCCTCTCAACGAAATTTTTCCCAAAACCGAATGCTTCCAAAACCATCAATAAAAACTCATGAGAGACTCTATCAAAGGCTTTCTCTTGATCCATCTTCAGCACTGTTATATATGTATACTTGCATTTACTCTGTACAGCCACTAGAGGGCTCATCTCCTAGTGTCCCAAGGGACCCCATAATCCCTTGGGAGCACAGGTATATAAAGAGGCTTCACAGGTTGGAGAGGCACTCTGGAGACCTGCAATGTAAGACTAAGGTCACACTTTACTTTGAGCTCACAGTGTTCAGTCTGACTCCTTCTCCATACACTACAACTGGCGACGAGATACAGATAGCGAATCCAAGGATGCAGAGAACAGTGGGCATCCTGGAGAAATTTTCGGAGGGAGATGATTGGGCAGCTTTTGTGGAGCGACTCGACCAATACTTCGTGGCCAATGAACTAGATGGGGAAGAGAATGCTGCCAAACGAAGGGCGATCCTCCTCACCGTCTGTGGGGCACCGACATATGGCCTCATGAAGGATCTGCTCACTCCAGCGAAACCCATGGAGAAATCATACAATGATTTGTGCACACTGGTCCGAGAGCATTTGAACCCAAAGGAAAGCGTTCTGATGGCGAAGTACCGGTTCTACACTACAAAAGGTCTGAAGGCCAGGAAGTGACGAGTTATGTCGCCGAGCTGAGACGCCTTGCAGGACATTGCGAATTTCAAGGACACTTGGAGCACATGCTCAGAGACTTTTTCGTACTTGGCACTGGCCACGAAGCCATACTTTGCAAACTTTTGATTGTAGCGACCCTAACCTTGAGTAAGGCCATAGCGATAGCCCAGGCGTTCATTGCCACCAGTGACAATACTAAGCAAATCTCTCAGCACACAAGTGCTGATACAAGTGCTGCTACAAAGTGATGTTGCTTTTGAATCATAACGTATAGGGCGGGTCACACATACCTGCAGCTGCACGTCTGCAGATGTCTCAGAGTCCATCATCAAGGGTGATGAATGCAAGGCCATTAACACCTTGCTGGTGCTGCGGGGGTGATCATCGTTTCCATTCATGCCAATTCAAAGGATACGTTTGCAAGGGCTGTGGAACAATGGGACACCTCCAACTATGTGCAGACAAGCTGCTAAGCCTGTTAAACCTGCAAACCACCACATTGCAGAGGAGGACAGATGCACGGAGGATCACTACGAACCAGAGCCTCAGATAGAGGAGGCAGAGGTACATGGGGTGGACACATTCACCACAAATTGTCCCCCGATAATGCTGAATGTTGAACTAAATGGACTCCCGGTGTCAATGGAGCTGGACAGGGGCACGAGCCAGTCCATCATGGGCAAAAAGACTTTCGAAAGGTTGTGGTGCAACAAGGCCTCAACGCCAGTCTTAACTCCAGTTCGCACAAGACTAAGAACTTACACTAAAGAACTGATTCCTGTAATCGGCAGTGCTACCGTACAGATCTCCTATGATGGAGCGGTGCACAAGCTACCACTCTGGGTGGCACCGGGCGATGGTCCCACACTGCTTGGCAGGAGCTGGCTGGGAAAGATACGCTGGAACTGGAACAACGTGCGAGCGCTATCGCCCACTGACGACACTTCGTGTGCCCAGGTCTTAAACAAATTTCCTTCGCTGTTCGAACCAGGCATCAGGAAATTCCAAGGAGCAAAAGTGCAGATCCACCTAACTCTGGGGGCGTGACCCATCCATCACAAAGTGAGAGCAGTACCGTACATGATGAGAGAAAGGTAGAGATCAAGCTAGACCGGCTGCAACGAAAGGGCATCATTTCACCGATCGAGTTCAGCGAGTGGACCAGTCTTATTGTCCCCGTCCTCAAGGGAGACGGCACCGTCAGAATCTGTGGCGATTACAAAGTAACTATCAATCGTTTCTCCCTGCAGGACCAATACCCACTACCAAAAGCCGACGACCTCTTTGCAACACTGGCAGGAGGAAAGATGTTCACGAAGCTGGATCTGACTTCAGCCTACATGACGCAGGAACTGGAGGAATCATCAAAGGCCCTCACCTGCATCAACATGCATAAAGGTCTTTTCATTTATAACAGGTGCTCGTTTGGAATCCGATTGGCGGCGCCAGTATTCCAGAGAAACATGGAAAGTTTACTGAAGTCGGTCCCACACACCATGGTCTTCCAGGACGACATCTTGGTCACAGGTCGGAACACAGTCGAGCACCTGCAGAACCTGGAGGAGGTTCTTAGTCGACTCAACCGCGTGGGGCTCAGGTTAAAACGCTCGAAGTGCGTTTTCCTGTAGCCTGAAGTGGAGTTCCTGGGAAAGAATTGCGGCGGACGGCATCAGGCCCACCAACGCGAAGACGGAGGCAATCGAGAACGCACTGAGGCCACAAAACATAACGGAGCTGCGGTCGTTTCTGGGACTCTTGAACTACTTTGTTAACTTCTTACCGGGTCTCAGCACACTGCTAGAACCACTGCATGTCTTACTATGAAAAGGGAGCGAATAGGTTTGGGGCAAAAGCCAAGAAAATGCCTTTGTAAAAGAGAGAAAATTGTTATGCTTAAACAAATTGCGTGTGTTGTATGATCCATGTAAGCGTTTGGTACTAGCATGTGTTGCGTCGCCATATGGCATCAAGCTAATGATTTCGGGTAACTGCAACCAGTTGCTTATGCATCCCGGAGTCTGTCTAAGGCCGAGAGAGCCTACAGCATGATTGAAAAAGAAGCGTAGCGTGTGTCTCTCGGGTAAAGAAAATGCATCAATATCTGTTTGGGCAAAAATTCGAAGTGGAAACTGAACATAAGCCACTTATATCTATGTTTTCCGAGAGTAAAGCGATAAATACCAATGCTTCAGCCCGCATCCAGAGATAGGCGCTCACGTTGTCCGCATACAACTATGCCATCCGCCACAAGCCAGGCACAGAAAACTGTGCCGATGCTCTCAGTAGGCTGCCATTGCCCACCACGGGGGTGGAAATGGCATAGCTTGCAGATCTAGCCATGGTTATGGAAGCATTTGAGAGTGAGCAATCATCCGTCACTGCCCAATAGATCAAAACCTGGAGAAGCCAGGACCCCTTAGTATCTCTAGTCAAAAGCTGTGTGCTTCACAGGAGCTGGTCCAGTGTCCCAGTGGAAATGCAGGAAGAGATAAAGCTGTTCCAGCGGCGCAAAGATGAAATGTCTATACAGGCAGACTGCCTTCTGTGGGGCAATCGAGGAGTAGTCTTCAAGATGGCAGAGACACCTTCATCAATGACCTCCACAGTACCCACCCAGGCATCGTAATGATGAAAGCGAAAGCCAGATCCCATGTGTGGTGGCCCGGTATCGATGCGGACTTAGAGTCCTGCATTCACAGATGTAATACATGCCGCAGTTAAGCAATGTACCCAGGGAGGCACCGCTAAGTTTATGGTCTTGGCCCTCCAAACCGTGGCCTAGGGTACACGTCGACTATGCAGGTCCGTTCTTGGGTAAAATGTTCCTTGTGGTTGTAGACGCGTACTCCAATTGGATTGAATGTGAGATAATGTCGGCTAGCATGTCCGCTGCCACCACTGAAAGCCTGCGGGCCATATTTGCCACTCACGGCTTACCCGATGTCCTGGTGAGCGACAACGGGCCATGTTTCACCAGTGCTGAATTCAAAGAATTCATGACCTGCAATGGGATCAAACATATCACATCTGCCCCGTTTAAACCAGCATCCAATGGTCAGGCAGAGAGAGCAGTACAAACCATCAAGCAAGGCTTGAAGAGGGTAACTGAAGGCTCATTGCAGACTCGCTTATCCTGAGTCCTGCTTAGCTACCACATGAGACCCCACTCACTCACTGGGATCCCACCTGCTGAACTGCTCATGAAAAGAGCACTTAAGACAAGGCTCTCGTTAGTTCACCCTGATCTACATGAACAGGTAGAGAGCAGGCGGCTTCAACGAAGTGCATGCCATGATAGCGCAAATGTGTCACGCGAGATTAAAATCAATGATCCCGTATTTGTTTTAAATTATGGACAAGGTCTCAAGTGGCTTCCCAGGACTGTCGTGCCAAAGAGGGGAGCAGGGTGTTTCGGGTCAAACTTTCAAATGGACTCATTCACCAGAAACACTTGGACCAAATCAAACTCAGATTCATGGACTACCCTGAACAACCCACTTTGGAACCTATCTTTTTTGATCCCCCAACATACACACCAGTGGCAATCGACACCACGGTTGACCACGAAGCAGAACCCATCATCCACAGCAGCCCTGCAGGGCCCAACACACCAGGCAGCCCAGCAAAGCCAGCTACACAGCAGCCCAGCGAGGGCCCAACAAATGATTCAACAACACCAGCCTTCACACCGAGACAATCAACCAGGGCAAGAAGGGCCCCAGATTGACTCACATTGTAAATAGTTACACTATTGACTTTGGGGGGGCAGGGGGGCGAGTGTTTTTATATATGTATATTTGTATTTACTCTGTACAGCCACCAGAGGGCTCATCCCCTGGAGTCCCAAGGGATCCCATAATCCCTTGGGAGCACAGGTATATAAAGAGGCTTCACAGGTTAAAGAGGCTTCACAGGTTGGAGAGACACTCTGGAGACCTGCAATAAAAGACTAAGTCACACTTTACTTTGAGCTCACAGTGTTCAGTCTGACTCCTTCTCCATACACTACAAGCACATAAACTTCCTTCCTACTCTCTTCCATGAGTTCTATCGTATCTCGGATTGAGACCACAGAGTCAGCGATGTCCCGACCTATGACTCCATAGGACTAAGAGGGCAAAACTGTCTGCGGCATCACCACCTTCATACGATTTGCCAAAACGCTCGCCAAGATCTTATAATCCACTTTTAATAATGTGAAGAGCCTCCAATTCTTCAGATCCCTCCTATCCCCTTTATTTTTATAAGCTAAGTTTATAAATGGGGCTAGGCTTCTCTCAGTTTTAATCTCCTAAAAAAACTCTAAGGCCAATGGATTTAAAATCTCTAAAAATTCTTTATAAAATTCTGCACTTAGTCTATTGGACCCTGGGCTTCCCCCCTGCCCAGCGCCTTCATTCCACTTATTGCGCTAATCCTACTTCTTTGTCACACATGCTTCTTTCATCCTCCTTTAAACCCTCTTCAATAAAAGCACTAACCTTCTCCATTGCCAATTTGGAAATGTCTTCTTTTGTAGATAACTCTTGATAAAAGCTACTAGCCGCCTCCATAATCTCCCCACTTTCATTAATGATCTTTTCCCCAACCTTCAACTCTCCCATTAATGATAACTTTTGTTGCAACTTCTCTTGCTCTAGAAATATTTAGTGCATCTTTTTCCCTCCAATGCATCTTTACCCTTTGTGCGGAGAATGGCCCCCTTGCATTTTTCAGCTTGCAATAATTCCCACTCTTCCTTTAAAACCTTCCACTTAGTCTCTGCTTCCTTATCCCCTCAGTCAACTGCTTTACAGATATCTGTAAACCTTCTGTTTATATTCTCTTCTTGATGCCGGTTAGCTGTTGCTCTTTCTTTCCCATAATGTATCGAAACAACTGTCACCTCATATTTGAAATTGTCCGATCAAACTTTTTTTTCTTTCAAGAATAAATGTTCCTTCTGAGCATTCTTTATTATATTTAAAATCCCTTCTTTAAAAGCAATTTCTTTCAGGTACTGATTGTTTAAAATTCAAACCCCTGGAACGATCTTAACTCTGCTGTTCCTAATTTTAAGAGCCAAAGTCGAGTGGACACTAAAAAATAGTTTTTTATAATAAATTTCCATCACCTCAGAATTTAACCCTTGCCACATTAACACAAAATCTATTTGGCTCTGTTTTAAAACATCACTCATACAACCTCTTCTGGAGTACTCCCTTTTTATGGGGTTCCAATCCTTCCATAAGTCTCTCAAATTTAAATTTGCCATAATTGTTACAATCATCTCTCTGGGCTGAAATGTCCACCCGAGATAAAAATACATTAAAATCCCCCATTATACAACGCTTTTCTGCCTCTGCCACTTCTGTGAATAACTACTGAAAAAACTCATGATGCCTGCAATGGTCATTCGGCGCATAGATATTAAAGACAATTCAATTCATCCATTTGTATCTTTAGCTGTAAAAATCTCCCCTCAGTGTCGTTGTCTACCAATGCAATGTTCTCTTGTATGGATGAAATCATGCAGTCGGGAGGGGGCGTTGGAGAGGTCTATAAAACGCTCGTGAGTTCGGGAGACCAGCGGCAGTCGGGAGGGGGCGTCAGAGAGGCCAGCTGATGCAGGGGCGGGGCAGAAGGTAAACAAAGTAGAAAGAAATCGAGAGGTGACGACACAGCCAAGGGGGTAGGTGATTGGCTGGTGATTGGTAGTTTTTCTTTTTCTTTTCCTTTATCAGTAGGTAAGCTTTATCATTGTTGTTGCCAAATTAAGTTAATCTAGGGGTTAAGTCATGGCAGGAGAGTTCGGACACGTGTCATGCTCCGCCTGTGCTATGTGGAAAATCAGTGTCCCTGATGACTACATGTGCGGGAAGTGTGTCCTGCTGCAGCTCCTGACAGACTGCATTGCGGCACTGGAGCTGCGAGTGGATTCACTCTGGAGTATCCGTGATGCTGAGGATGCTGTGAATAGCACGTTTAGTGAGTTGGTCATACCGCAGGTAAAGGTTACACAGGCAGATAGGGAATGGGTGACCAACAGGAAGAGCAGTGGAAGGAAGGCAGTGTAGGGGTCCCCTGCAGTCATCCCCCTCCAAAACAGATGCACCGTTTTGGGTACTGTTGAGGGGGATGACTCATCAGGGGAGGGCAGCAGCAGCCAAGTCCATGGCACCGTGGATGGCTCTGCTGCACAGGAGGGCAGGAAAAAGAGTGGGAGAACTATAGTGGTAGGGGATTCAATTGTAAGGGGAATAGATAGATGTTTCTGCGACCACATTCGAGACTCCAGGATGGTACGTTGCCTCCTGGGTACAAGGGTCAAGGATGTCTCGGAGCGGTTGCAGGACATTTTGGAGGGAGAAGGTGAAAAGCCAGTTGTCGTGGCGCATATAGGTTCCAAAGATATAGGTAAAAAACGGGATGATGTACTACAAGCTGAATTTAGGGAGCTACGAGTTAAATTAAAATGTAGGACCTCAAAGGTAGTAATCTCAGGATTGCTACCAGTGCCACGTGCTAATCAGAGTAGGAATCACAGGATAGTTCAGGTGAATACATGGCTTGAGGAGTATTGCAGAAGGGAGGGATTCAAATTCCTGGGACATTGGAACCGGTTCTGGGGGAGATGCGAGCAGTACAAACCGGACGGTCTGCACCTGGGCAGGACCGGAGCCAATGTCCTAGGGGAGTGTTTGCTAGTGCTGTTGGGGAGGGGTTAGATTAATATGGCAGGAGGATGGGAACCTATGCAGGGAGATGGAAGAAGTAGAATGGGGACAGAAGCAAAAGATAGAAAGAAGAAAAGTAAAAGTGGAAGGCAGAGAAACCCAAGGCAAAATCAAAAATGGCCACATTACAGCAAAATTCTAAAGGGGCAAAATGTGTTAAAAAGACAAGTCTGAAGGCTCTGTGCCTCAATGAGAGGAGTATTCTTAATAACGTGGATGATTTAACTGCACAGGCAACAATTAATGAATATGATATCATTGGCATCACGGATACATGACTCCAGGGTGACCAAAGCTGGGAACTCAACATCCAGGGGTATTCAACATTCAGGAAGGATAGACAGAAAGGAAAAGGAGGTGGGGTAACGTTGCTGGTTAAAGAGGAAATTAACGCAATAGTAAAGAAGGATATTAGCTTGGATGATGTGGAATCTGTATGGGTAGAGCTGTGGAATACGCTAGTATTCGCGGAATACTAATACACGGAATTCTGCAGAAGGGCAGAAAATGCTAGTGGGACTTGTAAACAGACCACCAAACAGTAGAAGTGAGGTTGGGGATAGCATCAAACAAGAAATTAGGGATGTGTGCAACAAAGGTACAGCAGTTATCATAGGCGACTTTAATCTACATATAGATTGGGCTAACCAAACTGGTAGCACTACGGTGGAGGAGGATTTCCTGGAATGTATTAGGGATGGTTTTCTTGACCAATATGTTGAGGAACCAACTAGAGGGCTGGCCATCCTAGACTGGGTGATGTGTAATGGGAAAGGACTAATTAGCAATCTTGTTGTGTGAGGCCCCTTGGAGAAGAGTGTCTGTAATGTGGTAGAATTCTTTATTAAGATGGAGAGTGACACAGTTAATTCAGAGACTAGGGTCCTGAACTTAAAGAAAGGTAACTTCAAAGGAATGAGACGTGAATTGGCTAGAATAGACTGGCAAATGATACTTAATGGGTTGATGGTGGATAAGCAATGGCAAACATTTAAACATCACATGGATGAACTTCAACAATTGTACATCCCTGTCTGGAGTAAAAATTAAACGGGAAAGGTGGCTCAACCGTGGCTAACAAGGGAAATTAAGGATAGTGTTAAATCTAAGGAAGAGGCATATAAATTGGCCTGAGAAAGCAGCAAACCTGAGGACTGGGATAAATTTAGAATTCAACAGAGGAGGTTTAATTAGGAGCGGAAAATAGAGTATGAGAGGAAGCTTGCCGGGAACATAAAAACTGACTGCAAAAGCTTCTCTAGATATGTGAAGAGAAGAAGATTAGTGAAGACAAATGTAGGTCCCTTGCAGTCATTTTCAGGTGAATTTATAATGGGGAACAAAGAAATGGCAGATCAATTGAACAAATACTTTGGTTCTGTCTTCACGAAGGAAGGTACAAATAACCTTCCGGAAATACTAGTGGACCGAAGGTCTAGTGAGAAGGAGAAACTGAAGGAAATCCTTATTGGGTGGGAAATTGTGTTCAGGAAATTGATGGGATTGAAAGCCGATAAATCCCCATGGCCTGATAGTCTGCATCCCAGAGTACTTAAGGAAGTGGCCCTAGAAATAGTGGATGCATTAGTGATCATTTTCCAACAATCTATCAACTCTGGATCAGTTCCTATAGACTGGAGGGTAGCTAACGTCACACCACTTTTTAAAAAAGGAAGGAGAGAGAAAACAGGTAATTATAGACTGGTTAGCCTGACATCAGTAGTGGGGAAAATGTTGGAATCAATTATTAAAGATGAAATAGCAGTGCATTTGGAAAGCAATGACAGGATCGATCCAAGTCAGCATGGATTTATGAAAGGGAAATCATGTTTGACAAATCTTCTGGAATTTTTTGAGGATATAATTAGTAGAGTGGACAAGGGAGAACCAGTGGATGTGGTATATTTGGACTTTCAAAAGGCTTTTGACAAGGTCCCACACAAGAGATTGGTGTGCAAAATTAAAGCACATGGTATTGGGGGTAATGTACTGACATGGATAGAGAACTGGTTGGCAGACAGGAAGCAGAGAGTCGGGATAAACGGATCCTTTTCAGAATGGCAGACAGTGACTAGTGGGGTGCTGCAGCACTCAGTGTTGGGACCCCAGCTATTTACAATATACATTATTGATTTAGATGAAGGAATTGAGTGTAATATCTCCAAGTTTGCAGATGACATTAAGCTGGGTGGTGGTGTGAGCTGTGAGGAGGACGCTAAGAGGCTGCAGGGTGACTTGGACAGGTTAGGTGAGTGGGCAAATACATGGCAGATGCAGTATAATGTGGATAAATGTGAGGTTATCCACTTTGGTGGCAAAAACACGAAGGCAGAATATTATCTGAATGGTGGCAGATTAGGAAAAGGGGAGGTACAACGAGACCTGGGTGTTATGGTACATCAGTCATTGAAAGTTGGCATGCAGGTACAGCAGGCGGTGAAGAAGGCAAATGGTATGTTGACCTTCATAACTTGGGGATTTGAGTATAGGAGCAGGGAGGTCTTACTGCATTTGTACAGGGCCTTGGTGAGGTCTCACCTGGGATATTGTGTTCAGTTTTGGTCTCTTAATCTGAGTAAGGACGTTCTTGCTATTGAGGGAGTGCAGTGAAGGTTCACCAGACTGATTCCCGGGATGACAGGACTGACATATGAAGAAAGACTGGATCGACTCGGCTTATATTTACTGGAATTTAGAAGAATTAGAGGGGATCTCATAGAAGCATATAAAATTCTGACGGGATTGGACAGGTTAGATGCAGGAAGAATGTTCCCAATGTTGGGGAAGTCCAGAACCAGGGGTCACAGTCTAAGGATAAGGGGTAAGCCATCTAGGACCGAGATGAGGAGAAACTTTTTCACCCAGAGAATTGTGAACCTGTGGAATTCTCTATCACAGAAAGTTGTTGAGTCCAGTTTGTTAGATATATTCAAAAGGGAGTTAGATGTGGCCCTTACGGCTAAAGGGATCAGAGGGTATGGAGAGAAGGCAGGAGTGGGGTACTGAAGTTGCATGATCAGCCATGATCATATTGAATGGTGGTGCAGGCTCGAAGGGCCGAATGGCCTGCTCCTGCACCTATTTTCTATGTTTCTATGGGCCCAAGTTTCCACACGATAAAAAACGGGCGCCCCTTTGAGCTGGGCGCCCGTTTCTCGCACCTAAAACGGCACCGGGAAAAAAAACGCCCGATTCTGGAGTGCTTTGCAGCTCCTTGTCTGTTTGGCGCGGCGCCCAGGGGGGCGGAGCCTACACTCGCGCCGATTTTGTAAGTGGGAGGGGGCGGGTACCATTTAAATTAGTTTTTTTCCTGCCGGCAACGCTGCGCGTGCGCGTTGGAGCGTTCGCGCACGCACAGTGTGAAGGAAACATTGGCACTCGGCCATTTTTGTAGTTCTTTGTAGCTGTTTAATTTTTGAACATTTTTTAATAAAAGCACATTGCCATCAGCACTGAGGCTTCTTGCAGCCTTCTCACTGTCTCCTTCCCCCCCTCCGCTCCGCGGGAACGAACGGCTGTTTCCTTCCCCCCCCCGCGGGAACGTACGGCTGCAGAATTCTCCCTGGCTGAAGCACTTTCACACAGGTAGGAAGATGGTTTATTTAATCTTTTCTTTGCTTATAAATGTTTATTCAGGTTGGATTTATTTGTATAATATTTGTAGAAGTATAAATAAGGATTTATTGTAGAATTTAATGACTTCCCTTCCCCCCCCCTCCCCCCCACCTCGTTCTGGACGCCTAATTTGTAACCTGCGCCTGATTTTTTTAATGTGTAGAACAGGTTTTTTCAGTTCTACAAAAATCTTCACTTGCTCCATTCTACTTTAGTTTGGAGTACGTTTTCACTGTGGAAACTTTCAAATCAGGCGTCAGTGGTCGGACACGCCCCCTTTTGAAGAAAAAAGTCTGTTCCAAAGTAGAACTGTTCTACCTGACTAGAACTGCAGAAAAAAAAATGTGGAGAATTGCGATTTCTAAGATAGTCCGTTCTCCACCAGTTGCTCCTAAAAATCAGGCGCAAATCATGTGGAAACTTGGGCCCTATGTTTCTATCTTAAATATGTGATTTAAAAAAAATTATTTGAAGTATTTGTTTATTTTTTGGGGGTATTCCCAATCATACTCATGGCGATTCTGTACATACAGAAGAACTCATCACAAGTATGAATGGGGATCCCCCTACTTTGATTGGTTGGGCCAGCCCACATGATCTCATGGACATGTACGAAGCGCCTGCAGCCCTGAGATACGCGGGCCTGAGATACGCAGACCTTCGTGCAGAGACCCGGGACCGCACGTCGCTGAACCTCCCGGACCAACAGGCAAATGCGTAGAAATTTTTCGGGTCGCCCGCGGGGAGCCTCCGACCGCAATTTCTGGGCCGTTGTATTATCTCATGATTGGTTGGGGAGCTTCTCTTCATGTGTACTGTTGTGGTTGAGAGGGAATATAAACACAAGAACAGCAGAGAAAGATGGGCACGGATTTGGGAGGCGTTTAAAGACTTTGGAGGAGAAAGGGCAGATAGAGATAGGTAGCATGCAAAGGTGGGTTTTATATGGGGGATGTTGGTGGTTTTGAAAGGGAGGGGGACAGTAGCTGAGGAGAGAGAATCATTAACAATATTAGTTGGCACGGGGGTCAGGAAGTTGGGTCATCAGCAGTTTAGTTGAAATGGGGTCAAGGGAGTAGGAAGTGGGTCTCAGTGACAACAAGAGCTCGGAGAGGACATGGAGGGAGATAGGCGAGAAACTTGAGAAAGAGGCAGATTCAGCACTAGGGCGGGGGGGGAGGGAAGCCTTGGGGGAAGTTTGGGGTGAGGTTTGGCCCGATGGGCTCGGGGAAGGTATGGAAGCGATAGAGGCCGCTGAACAGATGGTCTCAATCTTAGAGACAAAGAATCCCTTAGCTCGTCATTGAAGGTGAGGATGGAGGAGGCAGGGGAGAGAGGTTTAAGGAGACAGTTGGTGATTGAGAAGAGAAGCCAGGGGGTTATCTTTGCATTCAAGGATGATCCTGGAGTATTGAGCCATTTTGACAGAGGAGAACAGGACCCGATAATGCTTGAAGTGGTCCAGTTAGATCGAGCTGTGAATGGCTCAACCAGTTGTGTGCCAGATATGCTCAAGACTGTATCGCATGGACTTGAAGAAGCGAAGATGGGGTCCATTCCAAAGGGAATGACCAGGATGGGAGAAAGCAAGGGGCTTCCTGGTGAAAGGTCCTCAAAGGTGGAAGAGAGACAAATGGACAACTGCAGAGTCATCATTGCAATTGAAGACAAGGCCATTGGGATATTGAAAGTGTGGTTGTAAATGGCTTGGGATGGGCTTATTGCAGTGGAATACAGTAAAAAAGGTGGGTAGAGGATGTGGGTGATGAGGAATACAGGAAGTGGTTGGAGACGGCATTATCGGTGATTGAAATTATAGAGTAGGACACTTTTAAAATTTGTTCCTGGGATGTGGACATCGTTGGCAAGGCCAGCATTTATTGCCCATCCCCTAATTGCCCTTGAGAAGGTGGTGGTGAGCTGCCTTCTTGAACCGCTGCAGTCCGTGTGGTGAAGGTGCTCCCACAGTGCTGTTTAGGAGGGAGTTCCAGGATTCTGACTCAGCGATGATGGAGGAACGGCGATATATTTCCAAGTCAGGATGGTGTGTGACTTGGAGGGGAACGTGGAGGTGGTGGTGTTCCCATGTGCCTGCTGCCCTTGTCCTTCTAGGTGGTAGAGGTCGCGGGTTTGGGAGATGCTGCCGAAGAAACCTTGGTGAGTTGCTGCAGTGCATCGTGTAGACGGTACACACTGCAGCCACAGTGTGCCGGTGGTGGAGGGAGTGAATGTTTACGGTGGTGGATGGGGTGCCGATCAAGTGGGCTGCTTTGTCCTGGATGGTGTTGAGCTTCTTGAGTGTTGTTGGAGTTGCACTCATCCAGGCAAGTGGACAGTATTCCATCACACTCCCGACTTGTGCCTTGTAGATGGTGGAAAGGCTTTGGGGAGTCAGGAGGTGAGACACTCGCCGCAGAATACCCAGCCTCTGACCTGCTCATGTTGCCACAGTATTTATGTGCCTGGTCCAGTTAAGTTTCTGATCAATGGTGACCCCCAGGATGTTGATGGTGGAGGATTTGGCGATGGTAATGCCGTTAAATGTCAAGGGGCAGTGATTCGACTCTCATTTGTTTTGGAGATGGTCATTGCCTGGCACTTGTGTGGCGCGAATGTTATATGCTACTGATCAGCCCAAGCCTGAATGTTGTCCAGGTCTTGCTGCATGCGGGCATGGACTGCTTCATTATCTGAGGAGTTGTGAATGGAACTGAACACTGTGCAGTCATCAGTGAACATCCCCACTTCTGACCTTATGATGGAGGAAAGGTCATTGATGAAGCAGCTGAAGATGGTTGGGCCTAGGACACTGCCCTGAGGAACTCCTGCAGCGATGTCCTGGGGCTGTGATGATTAACCTCCAACCACCACAACCATCTTCCTTTGTGCCAGGTATCACTCCAGCCAGTGGAGAGTTTTCCTCACGATTCCCATTGACTTCAGTTTTACTAGGGTCCCTTGATGCCACACTCGGTCAAATGCTGTCTTGATGTCAAGGGCAGTCACTCTCATCTCACCTCTGGAATTCAGCTCTTTTGTCCATGTTTGGACCAAGGCTGTAATGAGGTCTGGAGCCTAGTGGTCCTGGTGAGCATCACTGAGCAGGTTATTGGTGAGCAAGTCTCGCTTGATAGCACTGTCGACGACACCTTCCATCACTTTGCTGATGATTGGGAGTAGACTGATGAGAGAGGGGAGAGAGGGGAGAGAGGGGCGGCGGGGAGAGAGGGGAGAGAGGGGAGAGAGAGGCAGTGGGGAGAGAGGGGCAGCGGGTAGAGAAGGGAGAGAGAGGCAGTGGGGAGAGAGGGGAGAGAGAGGCAGTGGGGAGAGAGGGGAGAGAGAGGCAGTGGGGAGAGAGGGGACAGAGGGGAGAGAGGGGAGAGAGAGGCAGTGGGGAGAGAGGGGAGAGAGGGGAGAGAGAGACAGTGGGAGGAGAGGGGAGAGAGGGACGGTGGGGAGAGAGGGGAGAGAGGGGAGAGAGGGGAGAGAGAGGCAGTGGGGAGAGAGGGGAGAAAGGGATGGTGGGGAGAGAGGGGAGAGAGGGGAGAGAGAGGCAGTAGGGAGAGAGGGGAGAGAGGGATGGCGGGGAGAGAGGGGAGAGAGAGGCAGTGGGGAGAGAAGGGAGAGAGAGGGGAGAGAGGGACGGTGGGGAGAGAGGGGAGAGAGGGGCAGTGGGGAGAGAAGGGAGAGAGAGGCAGTGGGGAGAGGGGGAGAGAGGGGCAGTGGGGAGAGAGGGGAGAGAGAGGCAGTGGGGAGAGAGGGGAGAGAGAGGCATTGGGGAGAGAGGGGAGAGAGGGACGGCGGGAGAGAAGGGAGAGAGGGGCAGTGGGGAGAGAAGTGAGAGAGGCAGTGGGGAGAGAGGGGAGAGAGGGGAGAGAGGGGAGGGAGAGGCGGTGGGGAGAGGGGGGAGAGAGGGGAGAGAGGGGAGAGAGGGGCGGCGGGGAGAGAGGGGAGAGAGGGACGGCGGGGAGAGAGGGGAGAGAGGGGAGAGAGGGGCAGTGGGGAGAGAAGGGAGAGAGGGGAGAGAGGGGAGAGAGGGGAGAGAGGGGAGAGAGGGGCAGTGGGGAGAGAAGGGAGAGAGGGGAGAGGGGAGAGAGGGGCAGTGGGGAGAGAAGGGAGAGAAGGGAGAGAGGGGAGAGAGGGGAGAGAGGGGCAGTGGGGAGAGAAGGGAGAGAGGGGCAGTGGGGAGAGAAGGGAGAGAGGGGAGAGAGGGGAGAGAGGGGCAGTGGGGAGAGAGGGGAGAGAGGGGCAGTGGGGAGAGAAGGGAGAGAGGGGAGAGAGGGGAGAGAGGGGAGAGAGGGGCAGTGGGGAGAGAAGGGAGAGAGGGGAGAGAGGGGAGAGAGGGGAGAGAGGGGAGAGAGGGGAGAGAGGGGAGAGAGGGGCAGTGGGGAGAGAGGGGAGAGAGGGGAGAGAGGGGAGAGAGGGGCAGTTGGGAGAGAGGGGAGAGAGGGGCAGTGGGGAGAGAGAGGGGAGAGAGGGATGGCGGGGAGAGAGGGGAGAGAGGGGAGAGAGAGGAGAGAGGGGAGAGAGAGGCAGTGGGGAGAGAGGGGAGAGAGGGGAGAGAGGGGAGGGAGAGGAGAGAGTGGAGAGAGAGGCAGTGGGGAGAGAAGGGAGAGAGGGGCAGTGGGGAGAGAGGGGAGAGAGGGGCAGTGGGGAGAGAGGGGAGAGAGGGGCAGCGGGGAGAGAAGGGAGAGAGGGGAGAGAGGAGAGAGAGGGGAGAGAGGGGAGAGAGGGGAGAGAGGGGCAGTGGGGAGAGAAGGGAGAGAGGGGCAGTGGGGAGAGAGGGGAGAGTGGGGAGAGAGGGGAGAGAGGGGAGAGAGGGGCAGTGGGGAGAGAGGGGAGAGAGGGGCAGCGGGGAGAGAAGGGAGAGAAGGGAGAGAGGGGAGAGAGGGGAGAGAGGGGAGAGAGGGGAGAGAGGGGCAGTGGGGAGAGAATGGAGAGAGGGGCAGTGGGGAGAGAGGGGAGAGAGGGGCAGTTGGGAGAGAGGGGAGAGAGGGGCAGTGGGGAGAGAGAGGAGAGAGAGGGGAGAGAGCGGCAGTGGGGAAAGAAGGGAGAGAGGGGCAGTGGGGAGAGAGGGGAGAGAGGGGAGAGAGGGGCAGTAGGGAGAAAGGGGAGAGAGGGGCAGCGGGGAGAGAAGGGAGAGAGGGGAGAGAGGAGAGAGAGGGGAGAGAGGGGAGAGAGGGGCATTGGGGAGAGAATGGAGAGAGGGGCCGTGGGGAGAAAGAGGAGAGAGGGGCAGTGGGGAGAGAGGGGAGAGAGGGGCGGCGAGATGAGAGGGGAGAGAGGGGCGGTGGGGAGGATAGAGGGGAGAGAGGGGAGAGTGGAGAGAGAGGGGAGAGAGGGGTAGTGGGAGAGTGGGGAGAGAGAGACGGTGGGGAGAGAGGGAGAGTGAGGCGGTGGGGAGAGAGGGGAGAGAGAGGCAGTGGGGAGAGAGGGGCAGCGGGTAGAGAAGGGAGAGAGAGGCAGTGGGGAGAGAGGGGAGAGAGAGGCAGTGGGGAGAGAGGGGAGAGAGAGGCAGTGGGGAGAGAGGGGACAGAGGGGAGAGAGGGGAGAGAGAGGCAGTGGGGAGAGAGGGGAGAGAGGGGAGAGAGAGACAGTGGGAGGAGAGGGGAGAGAGGGACGGTGGGGAGAGAGGGGAGAGAGGGGAGAGAGGGGAGAGAGAGGCAGTGGGGAGAGAGGGGAGAAAGGGATGGTGGGGAGAGAGGGGAGAGAGGGGAGAGAGAGGCAGTAGGGAGAGAGGGGAGAGAGGGATGGCGGGGAGAGAGGGGAGAGAGAGGCAGTGGGGAGAGAAGGGAGAGAGAGGGGAGAGAGGGACGGTGGGGAGAGAGGGGAGAGAGGGGCAGTGGGGAGAGAAGGGAGAGAGAGGCAGTGGGGAGAGGGGGAGAGAGGGGCAGTGGGGAGAGAGGGGAGAGAGAGGCAGTGGG